>NC_044499.1:52497922-52642922 GCF_902362185.1 Chanos chanos | reverse complement strand
GCACTGAGTCAAACAGCTCAGACAGCAGTGGTGAGCGGACGACAGAACCCGGGGAAACACGGTCTCAGCTCTGAGAGGCTCTTACAGACATGAGTGGGGTACCAATTCAGTCAGTCACTCAAAAGAATCCATCTTCTACATCTTGTGTGATGTTTATGGAACCACAGAACTCCCTGGAACGTTGTAGATGAATAATAATCATTCCCAGTCATAACAGTAAATACGGTGGATGGCCTTGCAGGCACACTACCTAAAGTTATTCACACACACACACACACACACACACACACACTGCTCACTCAGACACCTAAACCCCTAGACAGTAATTAGCACACACATCTGAGCTCAGAGTAGCACAGAAACACAGAAACTATTTAACACACCTATCCCTGAATGTAACATATAATAGATACACATATATGCAACACCACATATCTCTCTATATAACACACACACACACACACACATGTATAACACACATCTCTACATATAGAATATACACATATCCAAATGGGATGCGCCACAGAGTTTGGTGGAAAATAATTGGACATGTAATGTTTGTTGTGTTTCAGGCGGGGCCTGTGCTCAGTACTGGTGTGTTTGTTGTGTTTCAGGTGGGGCCTGTGCTCAGTACTGGTGTGTTTGTTGTGTTTCAGGTGGGCCTGTGCTCAGTACTGGTGTGTTTGTTGTGTTTCAGGTGGGCCTGTGCTCAGTACTGATGTGTTTGTTGTGTTTCAGGCGGGGCCTGTGCTCAGTACTGGTGTGTTTGTTGTGTTTCAGGCGGGGCCTGTGCTCAGTACTGGTGTGTTTGTTGTGTTTCAGGTGGGGCCTGTGCTCAGTACTGGTGTGTTTGTTGTGTTTCAGGTGGGGCCTGTGCTCAGTACTGGTGTGTTTGTTGTGTTTCAGGCGGGGCCTGTGCTCAGCACTGGTGTGTTTGTTGTGTTTCAGGTGGGCCTGTGCTCAGTACTGATGTGTTTGTTGTGTTTCAGGTGGGGCCTGTGCTCAGTACTGGTGTGTTTGTTGTGTTTCAGGCGGGGCCTGTGCTCAGTACTGGTGTGTTTGTTGTGTTTCAGGTGGGGCCTGTGCTCAGTACTGGTGTGTTTGTTGTGTTTCAGGTGGGGCCTGTGCTCAGCACTGGTGTGTTTGTTGTGTTTCAGGCGGGGCCTGTGCTCAGCACTGGTGTGTTTGTTGTGTTTCAGGTGGGCCTGTGCTCAGTACTGATGTGTTTGTTGTGTTTCAGGTGGGGCCTGTGCTCAGTACTGATGTGTTTGTTGTGTTTCAGGCGGGGCCTGTGCTCAGTACTGGTGTGTTTGTTGTGTTTCAGGCGGGGCCTGTGCTCAGTACTGGTGTGTTTGTTGTGTTTCAGGTGGGGCCTGTGCTCAGTACTGGTGTGTTTGTTGTGTTTCAGGTGGGGCCTGTGCTCAGCACTGGTGTGTTTGTTGTGTTTCAGGCGGGGCCTGTGCTCAGCACTGGTGTGTTTGTTGTGTTTCAGGCGGGGCCTGTGCTCAGCACTGGTGTGTTTGTTGTGTTTCAGGCGGGGCCTGTGCTCAGCACTGGTGTGTTTGTTGTGTTTCAGGCGGGGCCTGTGCTCAGCACTGGTGTGTTTGTTGTGTTTCAGGTGGGCCTGTGCTCAGTACTGATGTGTTTGTTGTGTTTCAGGCGGGGCCTGTGCTCAGTACTGGTGTGTTTGTTGTGTTTCAGGCGGGGCCTGTGCTCAGTACTGGTGTGTTTGTTGTGTTTCAGGTGGGGCCTGTGCTCAGTACTGGTGTGTTTGTTGTGTTTCAGGTGGGGCCTGTGCTCAGCACTGGTGTGTTTGTTGTGTTTCAGGCGGGGCCTGTGCTCAGCACTGGTGTGTTTGTTGTGTTTCAGGCGGGGCCTGTGCTCAGCACTGGTGTGTTTGTTGTGTTTCAGGCGGGGCCTGTGCTCAGCACTGGTGTGTTTGTTGTGTTTCAGGCGGGGCCTGTGCTCAGCACTGGTGTGTTTGTTGTGTTTCAGGCGGGGCCTGTGCTCAGCACTGGTGTGTTTGTTGTGTTTCAGGTGGGCCTGTGCTCAGCACTGGTGTGTTTGTTGTGTTTCAGGCGGGGCCTGTGCTCAGCACTGATGTGTTTGTTGTGTTTCAGGCGGGGCCTGTGCTCAGTACTGGTGTGTTTGTTGTGTTTCAGGTGGGCCTGTGCTCAGTACTGGTGTGTTTGTTGTGTTTCAGGCGGGGCCTGTGCTCAGCACTGGTGTGTTTGTTGTGTTTCAGGCGGGGCCTGTGCTCAGCACTGGTGCGCTAAGCGCTCTTGCTTCTACTGGTTCTTTCTCTCGTTCCCCACTCCTATCCTATTTTTTTACTCTGTGTGCGGCCCGAAGATGCAAGGAACCTCGGCCGTCTCTGACAGTGGTAGCCTGGCCACAAAAAATGCAGTGAGAAAAAAAGTGAAACAAAGTAACTCCGTTTCATTTCAGAATCAGAGAAAGACTGGACCTGTGTATGCAGGTCAGGATCAGCCTCAGCCAGACCATGCCACTCCTGCAGCGTGTGAGGATTGTACAAGTGTGAATGATTTATTCACCTTTCTATTATTTATTAAAAGTGATCAGTAGATATATTAACGAGAATATTTATTAAGCTGGACGGTTGCATCCCCAGAATGGACACCAATACTTCCACTTATCAAATATCAATAGACATTCATACATAAAACATCAGACACATAAAATGTCATAGCTCCAGGCTACAGTCCTGATGAACCAACATCATTCTTCCAACAGAAATTCCACATGAGGAGATTTTTGTCATGTCTGTCATACGCAGTTGTGTCATACGCAGTAAGACTGATCACCACCAATGATCACCACCAATCATCATCACCACTGATCATCATCATCATGGGCCAGCATCAAATTCAAACAATAAACTGTCTATTGATGACTGGTACCTAACTAAGGCTTCCACTGTTTATCACTACACACGTCACTATACACAGCACTATAGTTTACACTGTTTATTACTACACACATCACCATAGTTTACACTGTTTATCACTACACTCATCACTATAGTTTACACTGTTTATCACTACACTCATCACTATAGTTTACACTGTTTATCACTACACACATCACTATAGTTTACACTGTTTATCACTACACTCATCACTATAGTTTAAACTGTTTATCACTACACACATCACTATAGTTTACACTGTTTATCACTACACTCATCACTATAGTTTACACTGTTTATCACTACACACATCACTATAGTTTACACTGTTTATCACTACACTCATCACTATAGTTTACACTGAGAACTTGAGAAAATGTCTATGCAACATCATGGCCATTTTGCCTCTCTCTCCCCCCACGGGTGTTGACAAGTCTGTGAGGTATCTGTGTGAAGCTAAACTATGCTTTCCAGAATATCTCTGTTATACAGTGTAGATTATTCCGGTTTCAATTCAATGCAACCAATTCAAATGACAAATGGATATTAATAACACAAAAGGAACATAACTATCATCATAAAATTTTATACCATAAAAAGCAATTCCATCATAGTGTGAAGAGTATGAGTATGATAGTGTGAAGGGTATATAATAGTGTGAAGAGTATATAATAGTGTGAAGAGTTTGGGTATAATAGTGTGAAGAGTATGGGTATAATAGTGTGAATGGGTATGGGTATAATAGTGTGAAGAGTATGGGTATAATAGTGTGAAGAGTATGGGTATAACAGTGTGAAGGGTATGGGTATAATAGTGTGAAGAGTATATAATAGTGTGAAGGGTGTGGGTATAATAGTGTGAATGGGTATGGGTATAATAGTGTGAAGAGTATGGGTATAATAGTGTGAAGAGTATGGGTATAACAGTGTGAAGGGTATGGGTATAATAGTGTGAAGAGTATATAATAGTGTGAAGGGTGTGGGTATAATAGTGTGAAGGGTATGGGTATAATAGTGTGAAGGGTATGGGTATAATAGTGTGAAGAGTATGGGTATAATAGTGTGAAGGGTATGGGTATAATAGTGTGAAGAGTATGGGTATAATAGTGTGAAGAGGATGGGTATAACAGTGTGAAGGGTATGGGTATAATAGTGTGAAGGGTATGGGTATAATAGTGTGAAGGGTATGGGTATAACAGTGTGAAGAGTATGGGTATAACAGTGTGAAGAGTATGGGTATAATAGTGTGAAGAGGTTGGGTATAATAGTGTGAAGGGTATGGGTATAATAGTGTGAAGGGTATGGGTATAATAGTGTGAAGGGTATGGGTATAACAGTGTGAAGAGTATGGGTATAATAGTGTGAAGAGTATGGGTATAATAGTGTGAAGAGTATGGGTATAACAGTGTGAAGAGTATGGGTATAATAGTGTGAAGAGTATGGGTATAATAGTGTGAAGGGTATGGGTATTATAGTGTGAAGAGTATGGGTATAATAGTGTGAAGGGTATGGGTATAATAGTGTGAAGAGTATGGGTATAATAGTGTGAAGAGTATGGGTATAACAGTGTGAAGAGTATGGGTATAATAGTGTGAAGAGTTTGGGTATAATAGTGTGAAGGGTATGGGTATAATAGTGTGAAGGGTATGGGTATAATAGTGTGAAGGGTATGGGTATAACAGTGTGAAGAGTATGGGTATAATAGTGTGAAGAGTATGGGTATAATAGTGTGAAGAGTATGGGTATAACAGTGTGAAGAGTATGGGTATAATAGTGTGAAGAGTATGGGTATAATAGTGTGAAGGGTATGGGTATAATAGTGTGAAGGGTATGGGTATAATAGTGTGAAGAGTATGGGTATAATAGTGTGAAGGGTATGGGTATAATAGTGTGAAGAGTATGGGTATAATAGTGTGAAGAGTATGGGTATAATAGTGTGAAGGGTATGGGTATAATAGTGTGAAGGGTATGGGTATAATAGTGTGAAGAGTTTGGGTATAATAGTGTGAAGGGTATGGGTATAAGAGTGTGAAGAGTTTGGGTATAATAGTGTGAAGAGTATATAATAGTGTGAAGGGTATGGGTATAATAGTGTGAAGGGTATGGGTATAATAGTGTGAAGGGTATGGGTATAATAGTGTGAAGAGTATGGGTATAATAGTGTGAAGGGTATGGGTATAATAGTGTGAAGAGTATGGGTATAATAGTGTGAAGAGTATGGGTATAATAGTGTGAAGAGTATGGGTATAACAGTGTGAAGAGTATGGGTATAATAGTGTGAAGAGTTTGGGTATAATAGTGTGAAGGGTATGGGTATAATAGTGTGAAGGGTATGGGTATAATAGTGTGAAGAGTATGGGTATAATAGTGTGAAGAGTATATAATAGTGTGAAGAGTTTGGGTATAATAGTGTGAAGAGTATGGGTATAATAGTGTGAAGAGGTTGGGTATAATAGTGTGAAGAGTATGGGTATAATAGTGTGAAGAGTATGGGTATAACAGTGTGAAGAGTATGGGTATAATAGTGTGAAGAGTTTGGGTATAATAGTGTGAAGGGTATGGGTATAATAGTGTGAAGGGTATGGGTACAACAGTGTGAAGAGTATGGGTATAACAGTGTGAAGGGTATGGGTATAATAGTGTGAAGGGTATGGGTATAATAGTGTGAAGGGTATGGGTATAACAGTGTGAAGAGTATGGGTATAGCAGTGTGAAGAGTATGGGTATAATAGTGTGAAGGGTATGGGTATAACAGTGTGAAGAGTATGGGTATAATAGTGTGAAGAGTATGGGTATAATAGTGTGAAGAGTATGGGTATAAGAGTGTGAAGAGTTTGGGTATAATAGTGTGAAGAGTATGGGTATAATAGTGTGAAGAGTATATAATAGTGTGAAGAGTTTGGATATAATAGTGTGAAGAGTATGGGTATAATAGTGTGAAGAGTATGGGTATAATAGTGTGAAGAGTATGGGTATAACAGTGTGAAGAGTATGGGTATAATAGTGTGAAGAGTTTGGGTATAATAGTGTGAAGGGTATGGGTATAATAGTGTGAAGAGTATGGGTATAATAGTGTGAAGAGTATGGGTATAATAGTGTGAAGAGTATGGGTATAACAGTGTGAAGAGTATGGGTATAATAGTGTGAAGGGTATGGGTATAATAGTGTGAAGAGTATGGGTATAACAGTGTGAAGAGTATGGGTATAATAGTGTGAAGAGTATGGGTATAATAGTGTGAAGAGTATGGGTATAAGAGTGTGAAGAGTATATAACAGTGTGAAGAGTATGGGTATAATAGTGTGAAGGGTATGGGTATAATAGTGTGAAGAGTATGGGTATAACAGTGTGAAGAGTATGGGTATAATAGTGTGAAGGGTATGGGTATAATAGTGTGAAGGGTATGGGTATAACAGTGTGAAGAGTATGGGTATAACAGTGTGAAGAGTATGGGTATAATAGTGTGAAGAGTATGGGTATAATAGTGTGAAGGGTATGGGTATAATAGTGTGAAGAGTATATAACAGTGTGAAGAGTATGGGTATAATAGTGTGAAGGGTATGGGTATAATAGTGTGAAGAGTATGGGTATAATAGTGTGAAGAGTATGGGTATAATAGTGTGAAGGGTATGGGTATAATAGTGTGAAGGGTATGGGTATAACAGTGTGAAGAGTATGGGTATAACAGTGTGAAGGGTATGGGTATAATAGTGTGAAGGGTATGGGTATAATAGTGTGAAGGGTATGGGTATAACAGTGTGAAGAGTATGGGTATAATAGTGTGAAGAGTATGGGTATAACAGTGTGAAGAGTATGGGTATAATAGTGTGAAGAGTTTGGGTATAATAGTGTGAAGGGTATGGGTATAATAGTGTGAAGGGTATGGGTATAACAGTGTGAAGAGTATGGGTATAACAGTGTGAAGGGTATGGGTATAATAGTGTGAAGGGTATGGGTATAACAGTGTGAAGGGTATGGGTATAACAGTGTGAAGAGTATGGGTATAATAGTGTGAAGAGTATGGGTATAATAGTGTGAAGGGTATGGGTATAACAGTGTGAAGAGTATGGGTATAATAGTGTGAAGAGTATGGGTATAATAGTGTGAAGAGTATGGGTATAAGAGTGTGAAGAGTTTGGGTATAATAGTGTGAAGAGTATGGGTATAATAGTGTGAAGAGTATATAATAGTGTGAGGGGTATGCGTATAATAGTGTGAAGGGTATGGGTATAATAGTGTGAAGGGTATGGGTATAATAGTGTGAAGAGTATATAATAGTGTGAAGGGTATGGGTATAATAGTGTGAAGAGTATGGGTATAATAGTGTGAAGGGTATGGGTATAATAGTGTGAAGAGTATGGGTATAATAGTGTGAAGAGTATGGGTATAATAGTGTGAAGGGTATGGGTATAACAGTGTGAAGAGTATGGGTATAACAGTGTGAAGAGTATGGGTATAATAGTGTGAAGGGTATGGGTATAATAGTGTGAAGGGTATGGGTATAATAGTGTGAAGAGTATATAATAGTGTGAAGGGTATGGGTATAATAGTGTGAAGAGTATGGGTATAATAGTGTGAAGAGTATGGGTATAATAGTGTGAAGAGCATGGGTATAATAGTGTGAAGAGCATGGGTATAATAGTGTGAAGAGCATGGGTATAATAGTGTGAAGAGCATGGGTATAATAGTGTGAAGAGTATAAGTATGTAAAAGTGTAAAGGTTATAAGTATAATTTTGTAATATTTATAATATTGTGTGTGCGGGGAAGTTGGGATGTGTGATTACTGGACATCGATGAAAAGACTGACGAACATGCAGAGAGCTCAGCCACAGAGACAGCAGCGGTTTCGTCCACCAGTCCTCCACTGGTTCAGGGCCAGGCTTCAGCATGAACTGGTCTGGTGTTCAGTGTAGGAGATGATCAGTGCATAAACTGGACAGTACCAGGGGCATCCTGCCATTGTTACAGTAATACCAATTCAGTCATTTCTGTTCCACCTCCCAAATGTTCACAGTAGGCATGGTGAGTGTAGTGGCCAAAAATTAAATCCACAAACTTAGACGCTGTTTAGTTGTCATGCGCTTTCTTGTGTCGGGCACTGTGTTCATTCTCTAATGTGATTATGCTTGGGTTGAAGTGAGATAGCCTGGGTGGTTATGGTAAAGAGCTCCGTTCTGTATGACCACCCAGTGCCTTATTCATGATGTGTTGACTGTAGGGGTGTGACGATTCACCGATACAATCAACGATTCGGTTATAAAGATTCAGTGATTCCATTCAGTGCAATGCGATACAATGCAGTCTGATACAGTGATAATATTTGTTTAATGTAGACATTCATTGTCCTTCCCTCTTATAAAATCCAAATGTCTTCCAAACCTAAACAATATAGCATATATAATGTCCTATATTTGCCAAACTGCTCTTGTGTTTTGTCCTGGATTTGCGCTCAGGACATCTGCTGTCCTTGTCTATAAGCCTGTTTAGTAAAATCAGTTTGTGGAAACCCCAGAAGTTGCAAACAAATGGGTTGGGGGGGGTCTAGAAAGCTTACAATAGCGGAGGAGCTACAGTCACCATGGGCTTCGGTATCCCCACCCCACCCCTCACACTCCCCTACACACCTCACACTCCCCTACACTAATAAAGCCCAGTAAAAGTTATAACACTTTGTAGTGAACTACAAAGTACCCCATGAACACATACGGAGATGTTGCTGTCTTTTTCATCTTGAAACAATGGAGATGACAGATGATATACCGTTACCCTGCACATGAAACCTAAACCAACAAATTAGCCATGACTTCACTGAAAACCCTGTCATGTACAGCTGTCAGCTCTCTGAATCCATCTCTACATGAATTAGACATATATGAAGATGCCTGACCTTCAACGCCCACGCTGTACTAAAATATACATGCATCTCAGAGTGATGTAATCATTTTCACTGGGTTCCACTCAGAACATCTGCATCAGCACTGGATGCCAGAAAGCACAGTTCAAACAGCTGAAGGACACTATGCTCACATTTGCATCCAGTGATTTGGCGCACGCTTGTGTCCAAAGCGACTTAAGAGAAGAGCATGGACCAGGGGCTTAAAATCAGAACGTCTCAGTTTGTCATCAGAAAAGACAGCGGACGGTGGTTTAAAACGCCTGTTGAAACAGAGAGGAAATATGTTTGGTCATAAAAGGGGTCACCAACCCCAGGAACGAGTTCTTAAACTGAGTAACCAAGGCTAAAATGATCAAATAGTTGTGGACCTTCTTGGACAATGATATCAGTGTCTAAAGACGTCTTGTCTGAAAACACTGTCACTTCATTTAACATTGCAGAGTTATAGTTAGGTCTACACGCTGTAGCTATTTTGTATTGAACAATTTGGTAAAACCCATAAGACATAATGAGTATCTGCTACTTGAGTAACTATAATTTAACGTGTATCTTCTGACCTCCATAGTGTCAAATTGTGGTTACACATCTACCCCACGGATGTGCCCCTGTAGATGTGGTGCTTATCTTGTGTTAACTGACAGCGAACCATGAGATTTGTGGTTTTTACTTGTTTGGGGTAACGCTGCGCTTTAAAGGTTATTATCTTCACTGCTCAGTCATAAATGTGTTGCTTCTGTTTTCTTGTCTCCGTAATTATACAGATATTGTGAATAAAACGCTAATGGGTTTTGGTTTACAGTAAGGGTGCGCCAGTCCAACACTCAGGATTGGTACTGGTCCAATACCGGCCAAAATCACTGGATCTGATATGGTAAAAAAGTAGGCCATACGTTAAGTGTTTTTGCTCCATTGACGCCCAATATAAGGAAAAAGCTTAGTACAACTAAGAGAGAGAGTACAACTCCACCTGGCAAAGGCTACAGCTAAATCACACAAACACTAAGAACTGGACCCTGTGCTATTCATCAAACTGTAAGGGTGATCCAGAGTACAGGGACGAGTACATTTTGTGTGTTATATGCAGGCGATTGTTTCATCGTAAGAGCACAAAGTCAGCTGATCATTTAGTCACAGCCGACAACCCCAAATGTCTTCTGTGTTCAGGCTGAGTGAGTAAATGTCTTCTGTGTTCAGGCTGAATGAGTAAATGTCTTCTGTGTTCAGGCTGAATGAGTAAATGTCTTCTGTGCTCAGGCTGAATGAGTAAATGTCTTCTGTGCTCAGGCTGAGTGAGTAAATGTCTTCTGTGCTCAGGCTGAGTGAGTAAATGTCTTCTGTGCTCAGGCTGAATGAGTGAAATGACTTCTGTGCTCAGGCTGAATGAGTAAACATGGCGTTTTGGAAGTAACACTTTGCAACACATACTATGTGGGTTGAGGGGACATGAGAAATCTGGTGAGCATTGATCGCTGTTTTGCGACATTAAAGCCACATTAAGCTTTTTCCTTACAACGGGCGTCAATGGAGAATAAAACGCTTAACATGAGATAACGACCATACTTCTAGGATTTCGGTTTTGATTTCTGACAGGAGGAAGGGTTTCTAATAAGAGATGTTCAAGAGAAATTTGGTGATCATTGATCGCAGTTTTGGAACCTTTTTCACGTTAAGCGTTTTAGAATGTCCCGGAAGTCGCTGAATTCATTGTGTGAGAAAAAGTTTAAATAAAAAGAAGCAGCAGTATTGCATAACTGAGTCACGCTGTGGGCTATGTATTTCTTCCTCTAGGGGAGTGGAATATTTGTTTCACAGTTTGAGCATGATGTTTTTTTAGATGGCTAGCTTAAATAAAGTGCATCCAGACAAATGTTTTACTAACAGCTTAGTTGTTTAAGAGAAGGCAAAAGATCAGATTGGTATCGGACTGGTATTGGTATCGGTAGATACCTAAGGTTGTGGTATTGGACATGAAAAAGTGGTATGGAGCCACCCCTAGTTTACAGTCTCAAGGAGAGACAGATACTAGAGGTGAACAGAGACGTCATTATCTGTATCTGTGTCTGTTCAGCCAATAGAATTATCTGTCTCTCTATCTGTATTCGGACAGTACACCAGAAGTGGGCGTGTTTATACCAAAAGTAACATTAAATCGGGCAAATGCTGTATTTTCTAACCTAATATTTGTTGGCAATGCAATTTTTGTGCATTCAAAGCATCAAATTGATTTAATGTTGGCATATGATTAATTATGAAATATATTTCCACATCCTAATACTGTACTTTTTCTCTCTCTCTCTCTCTCTCTCTCTCTCCCACTTTTATTTTTATTTTGAACTAAACTAAGTTTTATGAACTGTCTGAATCTCACCCCCCCCCCCCCCTTCTTTAACTGGGGGACATTGAACAATCAGAAACTGGAAATCAAACTCAGATGTTCCGAGTGATGTGCGCTTTGAGAAAGCCTTTAAGTTTATGAACGCCCAGGCCAAGTCTTGGTCACATATCATCTTCTGAAGTTATTGTTGCCTCTCTAAAGGTTGCTGTTATTACACACATGATTTCCAAGAATGACACCTCCTGTACCCCAGACATAGCATCTGTAGGGAATGGAGGATGAGAGATATTATACAGTCTCTCCAAGCGAGGAAAAAAAAAACCTTGATAAAATGGTGCCCCTTCCATCTGTCACACAGGGAATTTAAATGCCATTGTACAGCCTTCTACCAAACAAAGATAACTGTGATATTTGCATTTGTGTAACTTCAAAATATAACATTCACATTCACGCTGTCTGACTTTGGTTTTGAAAAATAAGTTTTATTGCCAAGAAAATACATACTTTTTGAAACCAGTTACTTGCCAGATGTCTGATGCATAAATTCTTGGTTGAACCACAGAGACCAAAGACACAAATACAAAATAAATGAACTGAGTACATATCCGGCATTCATTGGCATGCTATGGTTCAGGGTCACACATGGTACACAGGACATAATGAACATCTCTAACACAGAACAACTATAAGAAACAGACAAAAAAAAATCCTTTCATAGCACTCATCTGATTTATGATTCATCTGTAACCAGCTCCGCAGTGATACAGTCTGGGGTCGCTCGACCTTGTTCTCCAGACTTGTTCTCCAGTTCAGACCTCTCTGAACGCAGGTGTCCTAAAACAATGATGACTCTTCATCCTGTGTTCCAGCATCTGGATCCCTGCTCACTACGCTTTAAAATCGAATCAAATAAATAAATAAATAAATAAAATACACAAATCTGAAATATTTAGACAAACTGCACAAAAACAACACTCTGTATCCATGGTAACGATATGAGACTGAATGCAATTCCAGATTACATCACAGGACAAATCAACAAACACAAAACTCATTGCAGTGCAGTGTTTGTGTTTCATGTCTGTATAGTTCACTAGTGTTTATTGCATGTTTCCACATGAACAGAATTTATTTTATTTTTTTTGTTAGAGATCAGCTTAACTGGGCACACATGGGAAACCGTTTAATGCAGAAAGACTCTTATTACATCAGGTATAACTTCAGCACACACATCACCACATTATGCACTCAGAGTTCTCCTGTTCTCCACACACATCACCACATTATGCACTCAGAGTTCTCCTGTTCTCCTGTTCTCCACACACATCACCACATTATGCACTCAGAGTTCTCCTGTTCTCCACACACATCACCACATTATACACTCAGAGTTCTCCTGTTCTCCTGTTCTCCTGTTCTCCACACACATCACCACATTATACACTCAGAGTTTTCTTGTTCTCCACACACATCACCACATTATACACTCAGAGTTTTCTTGTTCTCCACACACATGACCACATTATGCAGAGTTCTCCTGTTCTCCTGTTCTCCTGCTCCCAGCTCTCCACATCAAGGTAAGCAAAGGTGAGACAGAAATAGAGGCCCAGGGGTGATTAGTGTTCGAGGGTCTGAGAAGTGGCTGTCTCATATCCAGGAGGAAAAAGAGAACACAGATCCAAAGATAATGACACTTGGGAAACAGAGGAGCTCTCCTGAAGACCTCGACTCTCTTCTGAACTCAAGGTCAAGGAGTCACACCTTTTCTTTACAAATTAAAATATCTCAAATTGCAAATTAAAATTTCTCACCATGAAGTTATGACATCACTCTCAGCATTAATACCTTTCACCCTTCAGTGAAAAAATGTAAATTTAAAAAGAAAAAAGCTAATTCATATTCTTTTTTATACAAAACTTTACTATGTTATGGCCACTTTATGTGATTTATGTAATTCATAAATCTGGATTTTTCAACACTTTGGTACAAACTTCCTTGTAATACTTGACTTTTTAAGATGTCTGCAAGTCTATGTTAAATTCCAGCTTCAGGAAAAGAGAGAGACATTTTCAATGACAGACCAGGAGTCAACAGAGCACAAATATGAACACACAAGACTCTCCACTGAAAAGACTCACACGACACTCTCCACTGAAAAGACTCACACAAGACTCTCCACTGAAAAGACTCACACGACACTCTCCACTGAAAAGACTCACACGACACTCTCCACTGAAAAGACTCACACAAGACTCTCCACTGAAATATGAGCACACAAGACTCTCCACTGAAAAGACACACAGAAGAAACTGTGAAGCTCACTCATATACAGCGTGAGCTTAGCATGGAATACATAAAGCTTAGCACGAAACACATTACTGCCAATGACTCACTGCAGCCCATGCAGACAAAAAGACAAAAAGATACTTTACTACCAGTGATGCTGTGGAGCACAAATACACAAATCCAGACGGACAAATTACACAAGACAAACATGCTCTGTAACACTTTGAGCCACAGAGAATATGTACAGACCTATAGATCATACACGCACACATGTGCACACTGCATCTACAACACAGCAACTGGCAGCCACTCTAACTGAAAGGATGTGTGATGGTTCAGACAGCACTGGACAGAGACGCCAGGGCAGATGATACTGGACAGAGACGCCAGGGTAGACGATACTGGACAGAGACGCCAGGGCAAACGATACTGGACAGAGACGCCAGGGCAGACGATACTGGACAGAGACGCCAGGGCAGATGATACTGGACAGAGACGCCAGGGCAGACGATACTGGACAGAGAGGCCAGGGCATGGATTTAACTGGGCTTAAGCTGGGATTCAGGAACAAGGTGCTGAGGGGGAAAGATGCTCACTTGCTCAGATAATTAGTCATCAAGTTTCTGATGTTTAGAAAAAGTCTTCATCCAGCTAAGTTCCTTTGAGGGAAAATGTGAACCAAAACTGACAGTGTTAGTTTCTGAGTGCAGCGGCCAGTTAAAGCTATGCCTTACAGGTTGAGGTGTTTCCTGCCTAAGCTGTGCCAGGCTTGGCCGTGTGAGTGGGCCCAGATCACTCTCCACCACCCTGAACACTGACACGTTCACGAGGACCCAAACCACAGCCTTTTCCAAACACAGTGCACTGATTACCAGCATAAAGCCAAGGTCAGACTACACCAGTTTGAAAACTCTAAAACTGTGGAACCGCTCAAGTTACACGAGATGCACACTACAAAACTGACTCCGACTGGGCTCCATTTTAGCTCCGACTGGGCTTTTTTGTCTCCGATCTCAAACATTTGTCTGTGACTGGTACGGAGCTAATATCGTGTAGTCTGAACCTGACTTAATGCAACTCAGAGTGAAAAACATCGAGTGACTCATTTACGCACTTCAGATAAACTGAGCGCTGTGTGTCTGTGTGTCTGTGTGTGTGTGTGAGAGTGTGTGTGTGTGTGTGTGTGTTGGTGGGGGGCACTTCTGTGGGTAATAGGGTAGAAAAAGGGGAAAAAAACCTTTAGTTCAGAGGAAGGCAAGGGGAAAGTCTAGATGTCTCTCCTTCTTAAATGAATATCCTGAAAAACCTGTGTGTTCTACTCTGTTCTTTTGACGCTCTCTACAGAACAACTGCGGGTGAGGACTTTTTCCAGCGTGGGATGAAACTCACTCTACAAAGGACACACTTTGTACTCGTTAATGGACAGCTGTTTAGTGTCTCCATCCTCACTCTGTCCCTGTTCATCTTCCTCCCCTTTCTCCTCCTCTTCCTCAGTCTTCTTTACGCTGCAGACGGACATGTGCACTCGTGCCGCGATGGTGGACATCTCGCCCATGTGGCTGTCCGCCGTGGCGGCGCCCCTGTCCGACGTCTGGTTCAGGTGGGTGGAGTCCAGGCTGGCGCTGCCGCCTTTAAACATCTGAATCAGGCACTTCCTGAACTGAGAGGAAGAAGAGGGAATTGAGATGTTTTCACTCTTGAATTGAGTTCTCTGTGTAGACTAGGCATTGCAAAGAACTAAACAAGAGCGCTGGTCATCACACACACACATATACAGACGACGTCACAGGGGGTTCAGCCAACACAACAAAACTCATCTGAGATGAGGAGAAAGGCACAAAGCTTTAGATTAATATTCCTATAAATTCTTTTGAAGTTACAGTGCTAAGCAGCAGAGTGCAGGGCAGTCCACACAAACAACTATCACGTTAAAAACACGGCCAGAAAAGGTCATTAGGCAAGATGCATTCTGTGTAAAAATAAAGTAGATAAATAAAACAGGGGATGTCTGATCTTAATTAGAGAGGAAAAGGTCGAGATAAGTGCAGAGACCTGCCTGTGCATTGCCTCGTGTATTCATTTCCTCAAGGTTTCAGCTTGTGAATGAGGCATCTTGGGTAATTACCATAGAATCCATTCCCCTCTTCAGTTTATCAAGTGAAGAGTGGCCTCAGTCAGTAATATTTCAAATACAAAAAGGGAGCGCAGGAGAGCCTGCCGTGAACTGATCTGTTATTCATGGACATACATAAGCACCATACAGACCTCTCTCCTCAGGGCCACAGACGCAAGGCACGGGCCACACCCTCCGACAGGAATGCTCGGACCCAGAATATTAATGTTTTGAGTTACATCTGTTTTATTGATTGTTCGTGGGGTTTTTTTTTTTCATTCTTTATTTAACTTTTCACTCTGATGGTAATCCTAGAACAGGAGTCTGGCAATCCAAGTGAACTAACAACCCTGCAACAGCCCCCCCACCCCCACTCAGAAACGGCGGGCTCTCCCTCCCCCTCCCCCTCCCCCTCCCCCTCCCCCTCCCCCTCCCACATGCAGAAATTCTTAATCACACTTCTTGGAATGAATCAAAAGCACATTTCTGTGCTCACGTGGCGTGAAACACCTGATTCAGCTGGTCTATTAATCACCAGGCTGTTGATTAGTTTGATCAGGCTTGTGTGAAAATCAGTGAGGCTCCAAACATTCTCACAGCCTGACCCAGACTGCACTGCAGAATGCAGTCTCCTTTTCAGACAGACCCTAACAAAGCATTGTCACTGTGTGGTGTCTGGCAACAGGACTGCTGTTGGGGGTTCCTGCTCAGTGTTTTGTAATCTCTTGGTTCTTATTCCATATTTTCACTGAAAGTACTGTTTTTACTCCCTCTGGACAGGAGCAGGGAGTAAAGGAGTTCAAATGTTAACGTAAATCTTTAATGTGAATGTAAATACAGGTGTGCATGTGCATGTTAATGCAAACATAAATCTGAATGGACATGTAGATATAAATCCAGATGTGAATGTGTGTTTGAATGGGAATATAAGCATGGGTGTAACTGTAAACACAGATTCAGATGTAAACATGATTGTGAGTATAGAGATAAATGCAGGTCTAAATGTGGACGGGAGCGGATGTGAATTTGCCCAGCGTGCTGAAACCCACCCTCGCTGGTAGACATGACGTCACATCTCTCTCAAGTGTCCGTTCTCATTTCTCCATCATTACCATAAGGATTTCACGTAATCTCTGCTCTCGGGAGAACCCAATGACCCTGAGACCTGAGTGAGTTTCTGGGAACAGCTGGGATGTAACTGGGGCAGTTCTGGGAGACATTTACAGCTCCAGGGATCTGACAGCCTCGCACGAACCCACCTGCGACCCAAAACCCCTCGGGTCACCTTCAGAACCACATCAGTAGAGCATTCACACAACACTGACCGTCTTAAACTTTAACAGACTACAGTGACAGGGAGATTTAGGTTCTCTCGCAGAACTGAGTGCACACCCCTCCAGGGATCTCCAAGGTTACGGGCACCCCCTTTTTTTTTATAAACGCAATCCAAACATCTTGGGAATATCAATCCAAGAAAACGTCTCATTAAAATACTAAATGGAACCAGTATCTGACTGATACTAATGAAAGCATTAGCAATAATTTGTGAACATTATGAAAAACTGCACAGAATTTCAGTCCTAGAATATCTGACCTAAAATGTGTATCCTGGAGACTTTCCCAAATTCCTCAAACGGTTAGCAGGATTGATCCACTAAATACAGGTACACTAGCATTTCAGCTCTAATTCCATGTAAAATTATTCTCATTCGGTATAATTTATATGAGAATTTAAAATTCCACTAAAGTTCAGACCCTGTACGGCACAGAGGAGCCGATAACCCCGGAGCAAGGCTGGCCTGTGGTTCTTCAGTGGCCCTCGCAGGAACGGGGCCAAAAGGGCTCCCAAAGTCTCCTGACGGGGGTGTGGAGGAATGTGGCTGTGATGCATTTTTAACAGGCCTGCCTGCCTGGACCACTCTTACTCTCTGGACCCAACTTTCAATTATTAATAAACAGACTCCCAGTGAACTGAATAACATCAGAGCCGTCACGGGTGCGATCTGTCAGGTGAGAGTTCGTCCGACGCCTGTCGGTTGTTGCTAACCAATGCTAAGGGTAGAGGAGCGGTCGGAGGCCACGTGAACCTCAGACTGGGTGATGTAAGAGCACTCACAGAGTGCAGCTGCAGAAAACACACGGGACAACTGACAACCTAATCACCTCTGAGTAACCTGATTATGATTCTGGAAAAGGACGTGACCTGGTTACAATGGCACAATCCTTTCTCAGAGGAAATGTCAACTGACAAAAAACAGTTAAATGTAAATGAATATGAATGAAACAACAGGACACAGTAAAGTTTACACAATGACATAGAACTCCCACATCTGTATATCAGCTACATGAACTGCTAAGACAAACCAATCAAACACCCAAATACACTGAAGAAGAGCAGAGTTTAAAACTGACAGTCACTTTAGTAAGTTATGTCACATGTTTGTTCTTCCACGACGTGTAATTCATTTAAAGAGAGCTATTCTGAAACAAGCAGGTTTCTACCGTTAAGTCATTCAGTATTTAGGCTTCAGTTAAGTGTGTTCGTTTGCTCAGCTCTCCTCACACATACATGCTTCACATCCTGACTGTGAAAGAAAAAAAATGTAACCTGTTTGTTCATGAAGACGTAGATGATGGGGTTGTAGACGGCCGCTGTCTTCGAGAAGAACGCTGGGATGGCGCCCAGGCGGGGGTCGATGTGGATGGTGGGGCAGATGGTGACTGTGATGGAGAAGGCGGCGTAGGGTGTCCAGCCGATCATGAAGGCCAGGATCATGACGATAACCATGCGTGCCACCTCCCGATCCGGCTTCCTGGCGTTGCCCAGTCTCCCATGTGTGTTTGAAACCTGCTTCAGTTCACAGTGAATTAAAATGTGGACTTTATCATCCCCTCGGCAAACAGGGACGTTTGCCTTTAGCTCCCACTGGATCCGCTTTGCTTTCATAAAAGTAATAAATAAAACATCAAAGCCAAGTAAACCCAGGACAGATGGCGTGACATCTCCGATAAAAACACAAATACTGAGGCACAACCACTTACAGACACAAACTGGATGAGTCATATTTCTGTTTTAAAAATATGATTAATGCATGTGTAGCGTGATACAAAAATTACAGAGTGACTGTGCAATTTAAGTGCAATTGAAACGCTTACAGATATGATCAGATTATGTAAATGAGGATCGTATTTAATTGTATGAGAGATGTATGTTTTTTGCTCATTTTTCTTTGTTGCTCGTTAATTCTCTGTGTCAGAGATTCCAGTTCCATTCTTATGAGCCTTGTGGCCTTCAGTTCGTTTAATGCAGCTCAGCATAACCCCCAGTCATTCAGGCTCACTATGGTACTCAGACATCTAACTGGGCTAATCACAGGCCTGATAAAGCTTGTTACGCTGAGGACTTCCATAACAGGCAGCAGTGAAGGGCTGAAGGGAGACATAGGCTCTGCCTGCTACACACAGTAGGTCTTATTCTAGACAGAGTTTATGGCTATAAACCAAAAAAAAAAACCCCAAATGATAAACAAACAAAAAAGAACAGACAGAGGAAAGTAATGCTTTGCTAGGTTTCTTAATATTAGTAGTCAAATCCATCAAATATTTGTGTCAAAAACCATGTGACAGCACTGAACCAATCAGAGAACACACCTTTCTGAGTTTCTGCATGAGTTTCCCGTAGGAGCCGACGATCAGAGCCAGGGGTAGGATGAAACAGGTGGTGAAGAAGGTGATGATATAAGTGTGGTCTGAGTAATCAGTCGAGTACCTGAACGAGGACACAGGAGAACAGTTACTAATGACACTCAGTCAGTTTGCTCTGAAAAACAGTTAAAAGACGACGGCCCTGTGAGCGAGAACTCCTGAGACATGAAGAACATGGCTGGGCGTGGATCTGGTGCTGGAGGATGATCACCTCGATGGGCCGACGACCTTCTCTGCGGGGCATTCGTGATAAGGCAACACATAATATCACGCTCTCCACAACCCCCCCATTACAGAGACGCATTTCTGCACCAATTCACATCCCAGCTAATTCTGTCTGTGTTCCTACGGCCATTTCACAGTCGAACACGGCTGCCTCATAGTCTGTGAGTTTGAGTCTGAGATTAGAGCAGAGTCACAGCTCTCAGGAGAGCCAGAATAAGTTCATGTGTAACTACCAGTTCTCACACTTCATAGGAAATTCTCATGGGAAAGCAGATAGGACATTACCCACTAACCTTTCACTACAGTAGCCTTAAGTCCATTCATTTAATTAAATAACTTGTTAAGGAATTAAACAAGTCATTACGGAACATGTTCCATTACATTGGAGTCAGAGCTGCATGACTCTACAATGTGAAGATTATGCCAGATGGGAATGACCATGTGTGTGTGTGTGTGTGAGCGCTTGCACTTGTATACATGTTTTCACCTCACCAGTTGGGTTCACAGGTAGTGCCGATTTTGCTCACGGTGTAGCTGTTCCAGCCCAGAACTGGAGGGATGGTCCAGATGAAGGAGAAGGTCCAGACAAACAGGAGCCCAAAAGCCGCGTGCTTTCCCCCCAGACGCACGTTCTTCAGCGGGCGACAGATCACAAAGAATCGCTCAAACGCTAAGATAGCCAAAGACCAGAGAGCCACAATGCCTGGGGACAGGACAACAAGCTTCTCTTAGGCCACTCCCACACCATCAGACTCTGTCCTTCTCACACAAAACTTCAAAGAGTGTAGATACAGACATGAGAAACCAGTCTGCTCTCTGGAAGACTGTGTATAATACTGGTGAATGTTTTGTGGTACAAAACTTTGTACAGTTTTCTTGAGGTTCCCAAAATTTTCTCTGAATGTATACATTTCAATCTATTATTTTGAGGAAATAAAGTCTAAGGTGCTAAGAGCGAAAGTTCTGATGGCACACACACAAGCAGGACCAGGTATTTTTGCATTTTGTGTGAGCCATTGAAAAACTGTTGATGTATTTGGTGGGAAAATAATTATGTTGAATTAGAGAGAGGAATGCTGGGAGTAGAGAGATTATTACTGTGAAAACAAGTGAGATCCTGAGGCGACAGGAGACATTAGTCTGGAACACTTTGAAAAAGGCGGTGATTTGATTCCCCATCTCTTATGGCTTCTTCCTCAGTGAGGGAAATGTTAATTTCTTGTAAATCTTATTTCTCTGTCTGTCTCTCTGTCTCTCTCTGAATCTGTGTGTGACCCAAAACATTGAGGAAAACTACAGTTAATGAGTTTTTGTGAGTTACTCTATGGTGCAGACTATTACGAATGGCTCGCCATGTATCGTAAGGCAGTCATGACTGTGCTCTTTTTCATACTTACCGAAATATGTGACGGCAAATCCCTCGAGGACGCACGCCCACTTGCCCAGGAAGAAGTAACCACGCGCGTTGGTGAGAAAACTTATGGTGCCTCCGATTAGTGAGACAAGAAAATCCGCAACAGACAAGTTCACAATTATGTAATTTAAGGGCTGTCGGAGTTGTTTAAATCTAAACGTTACGAGCATGACCGTGAAATTCTCTGACAGTGACAAAGAAGTCACTACAAACATTAAACCCGCTAGAAACGTGTAGTTCCATGGAGCAATAGTCGTAAGTGGACCAGCGAATGGATCTTCAGACTCGACTTTGTCAGTAGCTTCGGTGAACGAGACCCCATTAACAGATACAAGCGATTCCATGCTTGGAGACGGGCATTGGAGGGAAATGAATGATAGAAATGCAATAAAAACGCCAAACCAAACAATTAAACAGTCCGACAAATGTAATTATTATGCTGTATGTCTACCTAATATAACCTGTTTTGATAACCTACCGACACAAACAACTGTTGATTTCCGAAACGAAAAAGTTTGTTTCAGTCTCCAAATAACGATGTTATATGAGCGATTAACTGCATGTCACACCTCGCCGGTGGTCTGATTTGACCACACATTCGAAGTGTCAACAAGAAACGCATAGAGATTTTTACAACTTCGGAATTCCTCCGTCAGCTGAAAAAGCGTAGCCTGCAGTTAGGTGCTTACATCCATGTCAAAATAGTCAACAGTCGGCAAGAAGAAAGAAACTCTAAAAATTGTATGCGTATGGCACGCAATTAAAGTTCGCGGCATCATGCGCCGTTCTCCTTGTACCCTCACTCTCTGTCCACTGTTCATCATCATCGTGACCGCGTGTTCCTTTTTATATCGTCAGACCGACTGGCCATAATTAGCCCTCAAGAAACTGCGCGAGAGAGATTTACGCGTCCTCCTCCAGGGAGTTCGATGCAGGAATACCTCAAAAGAGACTGTCGCGTCAAACATCGGAACTAAGCGACCGGGCGCCACTAGAACGTTTCATATGGTGTGGCCAGAGAGGACGACTAAATATTTTGGAGTGGCCAAATAAAGTTGCTGTAACTGTTGTTTAAAAAAGTTTCCCATTCAAACTTTAAACTAAAAAATTCATACTCATGATGACTCACGACATCACTTTGCCGCGAAAAAAGCCTAGAGCACATCGATATCGACTCCATTATAGCTATCGACGGCAATACAAAAAGCTACACAACAGCTCTGTACTGTTTATTCGCTGAGGTGGTTGTAAATACCGAGGTGTTTCAGCACTAGATTTGTAAATACATGGTCTGTATCATTCTATAGTTTCTCTTGCAATTCCTCACATAAGTTATGATATTTGTCAGAGACAGAATAACAGATTGCTTTGATTGGACACTGATGCCTGTCTCTCTAACATAATTAAAAATGCATCCAATCTGCAATCAAACCATACAGCCCAACGTGCCCACACAAGTCAGCTGTAGCAAGATGCCCAGCAGTACTGACTAGAGGGTGGAATGAGTTGCATCCTTCCATCAGGTGTTCAGACGCACTGGATACATTCAAGAGACACCTGAAAACGCGCCGAGGCGTGTTCTTTTCAGCCCTCTGTGTATACTCTTCAGTAAGTCACTTTGGACAAAAGCGTCTGCAGAATGACTGGACGTAAAAGTGAAACAAAGCTTTGAGAGTGCACTTCCAGTTCCAGCTCATGGTGCTCTCATAGAATGTTCTAGGGACGTAAAAGAGTGGCTTATGGGTGCGGAAGTGTTCTCTCTGTTTTTGTTTTTACCTCAAAAACCAGAAACAACTAGAAAATCAACCCATAAAATAAGTGACACGAGGGTGGAGGATATAGCACAGCAGTATCAACTGTAGAGGTTCCTCACCCTTAGCCACGCCCCTAATCACATGACCAATTAGAAACTTGAGGGAAGTGGGATTGGGACAGAAGAATCACGTTGGGGAAGAACAAAAGTTTTCTTTCGTCAAATAAAAATCACTTTAAAAGTCACAGGATGGTAACAGAGTGGAAATGAATACAATAACAGAACACAGTCTGTGTTTTGGGAAGCAAAGTGACCTACTGCCAAGTTCTTTGCTTGCCAGAAGGATCATTTTGTCTGGAAAATGTCAAATGACAATGCAGCTGTGTCAATTGCTTGTCTCTGAAATGCCTGAATCTCTTAGCTAAGCAGACAGAATAAAAACACCAGAAGTGATTGGTTGGGAACCTAGGGATCTACAGTTGATAGGGTGACCACATTCTCCCCATAAGAGAACATAATTAATTACAGTTGTCACCATAGCCTGTGGTTCTCTCAGAATGGGGATACTCCTTTGACAGAGAACAAATTTGCGAAGTCATTCCTGTTCTGGTGTCATACACATACACATGCACATTAAAAGAGCAAGGTTTCACTTGTTACTGTTTTTTTGTTTCGTTTTGTTTTTTAATAACTTCAAAAAGTTTGCTTTCTCAATTCTTCTGAAAAGTTATTCCACACCATATCTTTACTGAATGACCAGTGTGCATCTGGTCTATGACAGATTATAAATTATATACCAGTGTGTGTGGTCTGTGAGAGATTATAAATTATATGACCAGTGTGTGTGATCTGAGAGAGATTATAAATGATATGGTTGACTCTATCTAAAGTGCATAAGAGAAATGCAGTATACCGACTAGACAATGAAGACAATTTCATCATAATTAAGTGGAGTTGGTTTATTTTAAGTTACTATTAGTTGCGTCCACTGTGACTACTTGAGCCAAGGTTGTCACACATGCAGATTGTGTTAGTTTGACAATATTCTAATACACTTAAATGAGTCCTGATGGAGTATTATACTGAGCATAGCCTCAGACTGCAGGTTGAATTGTATCAGCACAAATGACTGTGATTGCCACTGCTTCTCTGTGTCAGCACAAAGAAAGACATAAGGAAAGAGAAGAAAAAGAGACATGAGGAAAGAGAAGAGACATGAGGAAAGAGAAGGAAAAGAGACGTGAGGAAAGAGAAGAGACATGAGGAAAGAGAAGAGACATGAGGAAAGAGAAGGAAAAGAGACATAAGGAAAGAGAAGAAAAAGAGACATGAGGAAAGAGAAGAGACATGAGGAAAGAGAAGAGACATGAGGAAAGAGAAGGAAAAGAGACGTGAGGAAAGAGAAGGAAAAGGGACATGAGGAAAGAGAAGAGACATGAGGAAAGAGAAGAGACATGAGGAAAAAGAAGGAAAAGAGACATGAGGAGAGAGAAGGAAAAGAGACATGAGGAAAGAGAAGGAAAAGAGACATGAGGAAAGAGAAGAGACATGAGGAAAGAGAAGGAAAAGAGACATGAGGAGAGAGAAGGAAAAGAGACATGAGGAAAGAGAAGGAAAAGAGACATGAGGAAAGAGAAGAAAAAGAGACGTGAGGAAAGAGAAGAGACATGAGGAAAGAGAAGGAAAAGAGACATGAGGAGAGAGCAGGTCACTCAGTGAGGTTAGCAGACTGTTTAGTATGCTCAGCCGTGCTTTAAAAAGATTGAGCGATTGATTCCTCTGCTTTGTATGGTTACTCTGTGTGGAACAGCCAAGAAATAGGACTACAATTGATTTATGTTGGCAATTTGTACCTTTTCGCAATTTATCACAAATTAAATGCTGTAGCACTGAGAGACGTTTGTCCTGGAATGTTCAGACGAACCGTTGAATCACTGTAAGTTAAAAGTCAATTGATCTGGGCAGATTCAATTAACAAGAGTGGAGTCCATCAGCATGTGCTTTGAGCATGGAGCTTTGCCTTCGGAAGGAAGGTTGAGTTTGTGTGTGTGTCTGAGAGAGAGACAGAGACAGAGAGAAGATGTGGAGGGGTGTGTGTTTATACTCATATTTGCACACACTGTAAGACAGTTCTGTAAGACAGGATAAAGTTATAGCTCATGGTGAGATAACCTGAGATAAAAGGCTAGACTAATGTCATTGACATGTCATTCCTGTTAATGCTGAACCTGTTTTAGACACAGCATGGCTCCCTGGACCTTTCACTGCAAAGCGTAGCACTCCTAAAAAAAGAGTTCATTTCTCCTTTAGATCTCAGAGTCTTTCATACTCCACGGCTGAGTCATTTAAGAGCTCCTGTTCTGCTGGGCAGATAAACACTCTCATTTAGACTGGACTGTCTTATCAGAGCCCAGACCTCTACCAGAACACCTCTGAACCACACATACAACCACCTGTCCATCCCAGCTCCTCACCTCTCCAACTCACATTTATTCAGCTGCATGCCAACGCTGACTGACACCCTCCTCATCCCCAGTCAGGAACGCTACAGTGACGTCTGCAGCGGCCACAAAAACCAGTTTATCAAACATAGACTGACATTCAAAAAATAACCAAGTGGACTGATTTACACCTGTTGAAACATAAACTACTATGGATCAGTAGATCTTCAAAACACAGCAATCTATTTCACTGAGGGAATAAAAGACAGTGTAAACCGTTCAGTCTTATGTTTAGACATTATAAGACAACTGCTGAAAACAGCTCTGAGGTTTTGAGGTTTCTTAAAAAAGCACGTTGCAAACAGAGAGCCTTATAATGCAAAACATGGACCTCTTTTTTTCCTCCACCCTGAACACAGATCCTGTCAACATACATAGAGAAATATTCCTGGCAGTTTTGTCTGAAGCATATTGTCTATGAAAAAAGATTCTCTCTCTCTCCCTGACAGTTTTGTTTTGCCGTGGTGAAAGCATTGCAGCCATCATGTTAACATTTTGCTGATATTTCATCGGTAGATTCATTATCCTGTCACTGTGGTTATCACCTTTCCCTTCTGTTTACATGAACCCACACAGTGTTTTACAGTATGAGACACTGTCAAAGCCTCTTCAGGCACGAGCAGCGTCTGTTACATCGTTGCTTAAATGACGAAAAAGACGCTCCCCCTGCAAACGTGTTAATCATCTCACAACCTTTTCCACTACCGTCCGTTTCAAAGGCCAAAGCGCGGTTTCTCAAAGGCCATTCCACAAAAGCAGAGTCTGCCACGGCTCCTTTCAGGAACTGACTGATAAGGAATGCTCAGGATTTTTCCTGTCTCAAATTCCAGGACTCATTTTAGCCATTTGACGCTGCGTATGATTTGAAACTCCAGAATGAAGAGAACCCAAAAGACCCAGGATGGGAAAAGCAAAAAGACCCAGGATGGGAAAAGCAAAAAGCCCAGGATGGGAAAAGCAAAAAGCCCAGGATGGGAAAAGCAAAAAGCCCAGGATGGGAAAAGCAGGCCTTTTCTTTAGTTCACTGCTCCGGTGCGGATCAGTAGATGAGAGCGTGTGGGCATCTTTGACTGGGCTGTGTTATTTCGTGGAAATGTCTGATGAACTCAGATGTTTTGCTGGAAGCTCCTCCATGTTCATATGACAGAGACAGACCTCAGGCACAAAGAACCCCATCTGCCCCCCCCCCCCCCCCAGCCCGCCCCCGTCCCGTCCCCCCTCCCGTCCCCCCTCCCATCAAACTACCCCATCCATCTGCCCCCCGTTACCTCTCCCATCAAACTACCCCATCCATCTGCCCCTGTTACCCCTCCCATCAAACTACCCCATCCATCTACCCCCGTTACCTCTGCCATCAAACTACCCCATCCATCTGCCCCCCCCCGTCCCGTTCCCCCTCCCATCAAACTACCCCATCCATCTGCCCCCCTGTTACCTCTCCCATCAAACTACCCCATCCATCTGCCCCCGTTACCTCTGCCATCAAACTACCCCATCCATCTGCCCCCTGTTACCTCTGCCATCAAACTACCCCATCCATCTGCCCCTGTTACCCCTCCCATCAAACTACCCCATCCATCTGCCCCTGTTACCCCTCCCATCAAACTACCCCATCCATCTGCCCCTGTTACCCCTCCCATCAAACTACCCCATCCATCTGCCCCTGTTACCCCTCCCATCAAACTACCCCATCCATCTGCCCCTGTTACCCCTCCCTTCAAACTACCCCATCCATCTGCCCCCCTGTTACCTCTCCCATCAAACTACCCCATCCATCTGCCCCCTGTTACCCCTCCCATCAAACTACCCCATCCATCTGCCCCTGTTACCTCTGCCATCAAACTACCCCATCCATCTGCCCCCTGTTACCTCTGCCATCAAACTACCCCGTCCATCTGCCCCCTGTTACCCCTCCCATCCAAGTAACCAATCCATCTGCCCCCCTGTTACCTCTCCCATCAAACTACCCCATCCATCTGCCCCCTGTTACCTCTGCCATCAAACTACCCCATCCATCTGCCCCCTGTTACCTCTGCCATCAAACTACCCCATCCATCTGCCCCCTGTTACCTCTGCCATCAAACTACCCCATCCATCTGCCCCTGTTACCTCTGCCATCAAACTACCCCATCCATCTGCCCCCTTATACCCCTCCCTTCAAACTACCCCATCCATCTGCCCCCTTATACCCCTCCCTTCAAACTACCCCATCCATCTGCCCCCTTATACCCCTCCCTTCAAACTAACCCTCTGGGCTTTTTACTGTCTCTCCTCACCTTACACTGGCCACCTGCTGACACACACACACCTGCACACACATACCAACACACACACCTGCACACATATACCATGCATGCACGCACACACAAACACACACACACACACACACCTGCAAACACATCCACACAGACACACACACACACACACGCACACACAAACACACACACATACACACACACACACACACACACACATAATGAGCATTGAATCCTTCTCCTTAACCTACCAGTGTGATTATGAAAAATAAAAATAAGTGCATCTGATCAAAAATTTGAAATAAAGGCATTCTGTGGTTGTTGTCTTGGTGGTGCCAGAAAAGAATAGAAATTGAAAACTGTGTTCACTGACTGTGCTCACAGAGCCAAGGAAATCACTCTGCACAGCTGAACAGAGAGTTGCAGAGCCCTTCCACGTCAAGATACAGGAATGTCTATGTCCTACAATGATTTTCCTTCAGTTCTGATGAACCAAACAGTTAAAAATGCAAAATAAACTCTCTTTAGATAAAGTCTCAGAATGCACAAACACACTCATAAACACATCTCACTCAAAGTTTGCGTTCCTCTCCACAGTGGAGTGAAGGTCTAGGTTACATTCTGTGGAGGCAGCTACTCCCATGACTAAGAAACAAGCTCTACTTAGTCTTGTACAGACCAGAGGGAGCAGTGGACATGTCTTTAAAATCAGACTTGTACAGATCAAAGGGAGCAGTGGACATGTCTTTAAAATCAGACTTGTACAGATCAAAGGGAGCAGTGGACATGTCTTTAAAATCAGACTTGTACAGACCAGAGGGAGCAGTGGACATGTCTTTAAAATCAGACTTGCCATGAGCTTTACCTCCCCTTTTGTGCTCAGAAGTTCAGGCTCAGACCAGATTAGGGGACCAGTTTGAGGCTCAGACCAGATTAGGGGACCAGTTTATGGTTCAGACCAGATTAGGGGACCAGTTTGAGGCTCAGACCAGATTAGGGGACCAGTTTGAGGCTCAGACCAGGTTAGGGGACCAGTTTGTCTGGAGGTTTGTGCAGCTCTGCACTGCACAGACACAGAATCTTACATCAGCAATACTATATGCTTATCACGTTTTTAAAGATGTGATTTTGTGCCTACCAGATTCCATGTTACATATAAACACATAACACACGTTAAGCGGCCTACATAAGCCGAGAGAATAAACACAAAACGTGTCTCCGGGACTGTGCGGAGCCTGGGGCCACTGTTTGGATCTGTGGGCGTGTTGCTTTCGTAACGACAGAGCTTCACTGATGATGCCGTCTGTGGCTGTGTGGGCCCATAGAGAATGCGGAAGCCAGAGAGCACTCTGACATGGCTGACAGACTAAGAATCTCCACAAGACCTGTAATGTTAATGCACAAAAGTTCCCTGTCTGTTCTAATCAGCACTGACCATGGTGGGACTTCAAACCATGTCATGCTTGTCCTGACTGGCTCTCTGCCTGCCTCCATACCAAAGTTTCATTTCCCTGTCCTACGACACAGTGTGGACACACACAACGCCTCAACCATCTCAGAACTGACTCCTCAATTCTAAAAATCTCCATCATGCTAAAACTCTCCTTTCAAGTCCAAACCCAGACAACCCACAAAGCTCACACCATGCAATACACACTACACACTGCACACTACACACCGCACACTACACACTACACACTACACACCACACACTACACACTACACACCACACACTACACAATAGACACCACACACTACACACTACACACTACACACCACACACTACACACTACACAATAGACAACACACACTACACACTACACACCACACACCACACACTACACACTACACACCACACACTACACACCACACACCACACACTACACACCACACACTACACACTACACACTACACACCACACACTACACACCACACACTACACACTACACACTACACACCACACTACACACTACACGCCACACACTACACACTACACACTACACACCACACACTACACACTACACACTACACAATAGACAACACACACTACACACTGCACACTACATACCACACACTACACAATAGACACCACACACTACACACTACACACTACACACCACACACTACACACTACACAATAGACAACACACACTACACACTACACACCACACACCACACACTACACACTACACACCACACACTACACACCACACACCACACACTACACACCACACACTACACACCACACTACACACTACACACTACACACCACACACTACACACTACACACTACACACCACACTACACACTACACGCCACACACTACACACTACACACTACACACCACACACTACACACTACACACTACACAATAGACAACACACACTACACACTGCACACTACATACCACACACCACACACTACACACTACACACCACACACTACACACTACACACCACACACTACACACTACACACTACACACCACACACTACACACTACACACCACACTACACACCACACACTACACACTACACACTACACACCACACACCACACACTACACACTACACACCACACACTACACACTACACACTACACACCACACACCACACACTACACACTACACACCACACATTAAACACTACACACTACACACCACACACCACACACTACACACCACACACTACACACTACACACTACACACCACACACTACACACTACACACCACACACCACACACTACACACCACACACTACACACTACACACTACACACCACACTACACACTGCACACCACACACCACACACTACACACCACACACTACACACTACACACCACACATTAAACACTACACACTACACACCACACACCACACACTACACACCACACACTACACACTACACACCACACATTAAACACTACACACTACACACCACACACCACACACTACACACCACACACTACACACCACACACCACACACTACACACCACACACTACACACCACACACCACACACTACACACCACACACTACACACTACACACCACACACTACACACCACAAACCACACACTGCACACTACACACCACAAACCACACACTGCACACTACACAATAGACACCACAAACCACACACTGCACACTACATAATAGACACCACACACTACACACTAAACACCATGAAATACACACTACACACCACAAACCACACACTACACACCACAAACCACACACTACACACCACACACTACACACTACACACTACACACCACAAACCACACACTGCACATCAGTGTAAACAGTGTCCATCAGTATAAACAGTGTCCATCAGTGTAAACAGTGTCCATCGGTATAAACAGTGTCCATCAGTGTAAACAGTGTCCATCAGTGTAAACAGTGTCCATCAGTATAAACAGTGTCCATCAGTGTAAACAGTGTCCATCAGTGTAAACAGTGTCCATCAGTGTAAACAGTGTCCATCGGTATAAACAGTGTCCATCAGTGTAAACAGTGTCCATCAGTGTGAATAGTGTCCATCAGTAGTAAATAAATAGTGCAATAGCTCAGATGTGCAGAATGCAGCAACAGAACCAATATAGTACAGAGTAACAACAGTACAGACAATATAAACAGTACAGACAGTATAAACAGCATATGCAGTACAGACAGTACAGACAGTTTAAACAGCATATGCAGTACAGACAGTATAAACAGCGTATGCAGTACAGACAGTGTAAACATTGTCCGGTAGTAGTGAATAGTGCAACAGCCAAGGTACACAAACAGCTCAGATGTGCAAACTGCAGTCTAATCAGTATAACCAGTATATGACAGTATAAAAAACAGTACAAACAGTATAGAATAATGCCAACAGTATAACATAGTTCAAACAGATCAGGTGTGTGAAACAGCACAGATGTGCAATCCGCAGAAAGAAAACCAGAACAGTCCCGAGATGTGGAGATCAAGTCTTCATAAAGAAACCCAGCTGAGTGAGTGTATAAGTCCTGTACACTGGGGTTGTTGTCACTGTGTTGTAGGTGAGATACTGAACACCATATCCAGAGAGTAACACAAAGTGGATGAGAGTGGACCCTGTAGTTTATTTTGGTGGCAAAGTGCAGCGTGTACGTGTATGTGAGGTCAGTAGTGCTAGACATTCAAGGGGTGTGGTCAGTGAGATTTTGGGGGGGGGGGTGGTGGACTGATTCAGAGCAGTTGTAGCTCTGGGGATAAAGCTATACCTCAGTCTGGAGGTGCGGGTGTAGAGGGCCTCGTAACGTCTGCCAGATGGGAGGAGTTCAAACAGCCGATGGCGTGGGTGTGTCGAGTCCTTACAGATGCTGGTGGTTTCTTTTAGGCAGTGAGAGCTGTTCTTTTAGGCAGTGAGAGCTGTTCTTTTAGGCAGTGAGAGCTGTTCTTTTAGCCTCGGAGCACGATCCCAGTGATCTCCTGCGCTCTGGAGACGACCAGCTGAAGAGCTTTCCTAACACACACAGAGATGCAGTGTGTTAGGATGCCACACAGAGATGCAGTGTGTTAGGATGCCACACAGAGATGCAGTGTGTTAGGATGCCACACAGAGATGCAGTGTGTTAGGATGCTCTCTGTGGTGCATCGGTAGAAAGTCACCAGCATCTGATGGGGCAGACCAGCTTTCTTCAGCGTCCTCAGGAAAAATAGCGGTTGCTTTGCTTTCCTGACCAGTGTGGTGGTGTTAGTGGACCATGTGGGGTCCTCTGAGACATCTATTCCCAGGAACCTGAAACTGAACACTCTCTCCACTCTGTCACCGTTGATGTAGATAGGTGTGTACTCATTATCCTGTGACCTTCCAAAGTTGATGATTAGCTCCCTGGTCTTTTCATTATTGAGGGACAGGTCATTCTCTGAGCACCAGCTCACCAGGCTCTGCACCTCTGCTCTGTAGGCCATTGCATCGCTATTGGAGATCAGCCCAATCACCGCTGTGTCATCTGCAAACTTAACAATGGTGTTAGTGGTGAGTGCAGGAACACAGTCGTGTGTGAAGAGGGAGTAGAGGATGGGGCTCAGTGTGTAAGTGGTCAGAGTTATAGTGGAGGACAGGTGGGGGCCCAGTCTCACCGCCTGAGGACACTCTGACAGGACACTCAGGATCCAGTCACACAGTGATGAACTGAGGCCGAGTTGGTGGAGTTTGGAGGTGAACTTTCTGTCACACAGTGATGAACTGAGGCTGTTGGTGGAGTTTGGAGGTGAACTTTCTGTCACACAGTGATGAACTGAGGCTGAGTTGGTGGAGTTTGGAGGTGAGCTTTCTGTCACACAATGATGAACTGAGGCCGAGTTGGTGGAGTTTGGAGGTGAGCTTTCTGTCACACAGTGATGAACTGAGGCTGAGTTGGTGAAGTTTGGAGGTGAGCTTTCTGTCACACAGTGATGAACTGAGGCTGAGTTGGTGGAGTTTGGAGGTGAACTTTCTGTCACACAGTGATGAACTGAGGCCGAGTTGGTGGAGTTTGGAGGTGAGCTTTCTGTCACACAGTGATGAACTGAGGCTGAGTTGGTGGAGTTTGGAGGTGAGCTTTCTGGGGATGACAGTATTGAAAGCAGAGCTGTAGTGCACAACTAACATCCTCATGCCTGTGCTCTGTCTCTCCAGGTGAGTCAGGACAGTGTGAAGAGCCAGAGAGATGGTGTCCTCTGTGGATCTGTCAGCTCTGTAAGGAAACTGGTCTGGGTCCAGTGAGGCAGAGATGATGGCTCTGTAAGGGAACTGGTTTGAGTCCAGTGAGGCAGGGATGATGGCTCTGTAAGGGAACTGGTCTGAGATCAGTGAGGCAGAGATTATGGCTCTGTAAGGGAACTGGTTTGAGTCCAGTGAGGCAGAGATGATGGCTCTGTAAGGGAACTGGTTTGAGTCCAGTGAGGCAGGGATGATGGCTCTGTAAGGGAACTGGTCTGGGATCAGTGAGGCAGGGATGATGGCTCTGTAAGGGAACTGGTCTGGGATCAGTGAGGCAGGGATGATGGCTCTGTAAGGGAACTGGTCTGGGTCCAGTGAGGCAGGGATGATGGCTCTGTAAGGGAACTGGTTTGAGTCCAGTGAGGCAGGGATGATGGCTCTGTAAGGGAACTGGTCTGGGATCAGTGAGGCAGGGATGATGGCTCTGTAAGGGAACTGGTCTGAGATCAGTGAGGCAGAGATGATGGCTCTGTAAGGGAACTGGTTTGAGTCCAGTGAGGCAGGGATGATGGCTCTGTAAGGGAACTGGTCTGAGATCAGTGAGGCAGAGATGATGGCTCTGTAAGGGAACTGGTTTGAGTCCAGTGAGGCAGGGATGATGGCTCTGTAAGGGAACTGGTCTGGGATCAGTGAGGCAGAGATGATGGCTCTGCAAGGGAACTGGTCTGGGATCAGTGAGGCAGGGATGATGGCTCTGTAAGGGAACTGGTCTGGGATCAGTGAGGCAGAGATGATGGCTTTGTAAGGGAACTGGTCTGAGATCAGTGAGGCAGAGATGATGGCTCTGTAAGGGAACTGGTCTGGGATCAGTGAGGCAGGGATGATGGCTTTGATGTGGGAGAGGACCAACCTTTCAAAGCACTTCATTATCGTTGGTGTGTGGGCAACTGGATGATAGTCGTTCAGAGTGCTGATGTTTAGGGTTTTTTTGGCACTGGCACTATGATGGCTGACTTCACACACTTGGGGACCACTGCCAGAGATAGAGACAAGCTGAAGATTCTTGTAAATACCCCAAGTACCCATCCTGGAGCCCCGTCCAGGCCTGCAGCTTGGCGTGGGCTGACCCTCTGCAGTGTGCCCGGTGTGAGAACCTGTTCATCATCCTCAGTCTACCTCTGATTCAGTCCCCACAGTGTTCCCCAGTTCAACACTGCCACCACTTTCCAAACCGTCCTGGCCCCCAACACACACACACCCACACACACACACACACCCAACACACACACCCAACACACACTGTCTTTCTTCGCTGCACCTTCCTATGATGGTTTATGCACAGCACACAGCCTGATGGGAGACCCAGCTGTTCCACTCAGGAGCTTAGTGTTACCTGTCATTCATGGCAGTCTATGGCTGACCATACACAGATGGTAACTGGTCTCCAGGAGGCTCATTGTGTTTTGACACAGAATTCCCAGAGCAGTCAGCTTCCACTCATAAACTGCCTTACTGCATCGCATGCATTTTCAATACGTTGGTCATTCTCTTTGTTTCTCTGCATTAACTGTCTATTATGCATACACTGATTTTAATACAGTACCCTACCCACACATATGTTCTGTTTTCTAATGAGGACAATCCACAGCTCCCATGTTGACTGGGGAAGGTCTAGCCTCTTATTTACTCTCTAATGCCCTTATCAGAACAACACAAATGCACACACACACAATACTGGATGTTTGTTATTATAATTATATAATCATATATCCAATCCCAGACGGAGCTCTGGGCACCTGCTGTAAACAAATTAATTAATGGAATCAAATAAAAAAAAAAGATTGTGTTTATAATATCTATTAATCCAGTAATAATAATTTAATCCTATCAAAAAAAAACTGCAATTTTAACACTTCATTAACCAGTGACAATAATAGAATCCTATATAGTCCAGGTGATATGTGTCAAATTTGATGTGATATGTTCTTTTTTTCATGAAAACATGAGACGTGGCGAAAAGTAAAATGGCTGCCACAAGGCCTTTTTGCGATGGCTCCATTTCTGAAAATGTTCAGGGCCCCGAAACTGTACAAGTGGACCATGTTTCATGTCTTTATGAAAAAGAGAAGATAATTTTCACATATTACCTGGACGAGTAGAGAGAGACTGATTAATCGAGAGCGACTGACTCTGGGCTCTGTGTCTCATTGTCTGCTCTTGTCTGCCTAAATATTTAACTATATTTAATTTTCCTGCATGTTTACACAGGAAATCACTTCTAGAAACATTTAGAAATGTCACCCTCAGCATGTCACTCTCACTCTGTCATATTCACTCTTTCATTTTCACTCTGTCATATTCACCCTCTTACTTTCAGCCTTCTAAGCCAGGAAATCACATCTGGAAATGTCACCCTGTCATTTTTAGACGTTTTTGTGATTGTGCGTCTAATTAACTTGCTTTTAATTGGCTTTTCATCTCCTGTCCTTCATCCAGCATTGTAACCAGTGCCCCACACAGATTGTTCTGTCCAATGTTACTATTCAGACTAATCCTTATTGTTCTTCCAAAAGTTGACTCTCTGTGTTCTTCACTACTAAAAAACATTTTTCATTCAAAAGCCTTCTGACTTCTGAGAACATGTACAGCTAGGAAACCTATTGGCAGGGCTGTTTTTTTTTTTTTTTCATGTAGTTGCTGGGCCAATGAGTTAATGAATTCGGAAGGCTGATCCGAGACAGAGGGCGGTGTGGGCCTGTGTGCACGACTGACGCTCCACAGACTGAAATGCAGATATTCTGGCCTTTGTGGGAGGACTAATGTTTAAGCAATGGCTGCTGTCGTCTCTGAGACCCATCAGACCCCTCTCTCAGAGCCAGCGTCTACCCTTGATTTTAGTGAAACAGAATGAATTCAATTCATCTTGCAGCCAGCGAGGCAGCAGATACAATAAATAACACAAGGGCCTGAGAGAACCTTGAACACAAAACCCCCCCAGTATTTCCAAAGGCCAAAGTTTTTCCTCTGTCATATTAGTCGTATGACTGACAGAGAAGAACACTCAGCTTTTAAATGTATGTTTATTATCCGATAATTATGTCTGTATAATGTCTGATGTTATGTGTCTGAGTAATTGAGTAACTACACACTGAAGTGAAAACAGGCCCCATGGTGGCCAATCAGGAACAGTCTCTGGCTGCTTATGTAAGAGAATCCCCCTGAACTGACCACATTAAGCCTCCTAATAGTGTTACTAATGGTGATACCAAGAGTGATACTGTAATAATGGTGCACTAATAGTTATACTCACTAATAGTGAGCTCAGAAGTCTGTAGTATGCATAGTGATAGGTATCCATTCTGTGTAATCTAAATACCCATACACTTGTAAATCTGTATATCTGTAAGCCTGTTTGTCTGTATATCTGTAAGCCTGTGTGTCTGTATATCAGTAAATCTGTTTGTCTGTATATCAGTAAATCTGTGTGTCTGTATATCTGTAAGCCTGTGTGTTTGTATATCTGTAAGCCTGTGTGTCTGTATATCAGTAAATCTGTTTGTCTGTATATCAGTAAATCTGTGTGTCTGTGTATCTGTAAGCCTGTGTGTCTGTCTATCAGTAAATCTGTGTGTCTGTATATCTGTAAGCCTGTGTGTCTGTCTATCAGTAAATCTGTGTGTCTGTACATCTGTAAGCCTGTGTGTCTGTCTATCAGTAAATCTGTGTGTCTGTATATCTGTAAGCCTGTGTGTCTGTGTATTAGTAAATCTGTGTGTCTGTATATCTGTAAGCCTGTGTGTCTGTATATCAGTAAATCTGTTTGTCTGTATATCTGTAAGCCTGTGTGTCTGTATATCAGTAAATCTGTGTGTCTGTGTATCTGTAAGCCTGTGTGTCTGTATATCTGTAAGCCTGTGTGTCTGTCTATCAGTAGATCTGTTTGTCTGTATATACTGCATTTTCTGCATCTTTGTTTATTTTCCCAATTCCATACCCTGAAAGTGTTTACTTCTGTAAGATTCTTTGTATTATGATTTTAAATTAAAATTTCTATATTAATTTCACGACTTTTGTTTAAGTTCACTTTGTCACAAAACTGATTGCTTTCCATTATTGTTTTTGTCTGTGGTTGCATAGCTGAGATCTGGTTATATACTGCCCTCAAGTGGACAAACGGGGGAATGAAACGCACCACATGCCACGGCTAAATTCCAAAGTGTGGCGTGGCTGTGGTATGCATCTTAATACTGAAGTTTCCATTATCAAATGTATGATTCTCATTCTGGGCAGCTGGTGAAGGAAATGCCAGACAAAGACTCTCTCTCATGTAGTGTGTGCCAGAAAGCCAAACGACAGGTCTAACTCTAAATGTCTGCTTTTAATCAGTCAGTCTTAGACTGTGTCGTAGAGGTAGAGGAGCACTGGACAGAGCAGGGTAACTCACGATTATCTATGCAAACTTCTTCAGCTCACTCACTGTTTCAAAGATAAATGTTGGGGGAAAAAAAGTTAACTGCTTGGTTGGTCAAGCTAGCTTTCCAATTTCCCCTTTTTACTCAACTTTTTAAATTATTCAAGTTTCAAGTTTATTGTCATGTACTTAACAATTTAGACATTACTATCAGTGATGAAATTCCTCTATTCAGAGATTTTACAAACTACAGGGCACCCTCCTCCTCATCTGACTCTTCTCTGAAGTCTGTTGAGGTGAGAGTCTGGAGCTCACAGATAATATTACATTACTGCTTTTCCTCATTCCACAGCCCAGTGCAGCACACTCCACACAGCAATGCCACGTTTCACTGTCATATCTACTTCCCCTAGCCATGTACCATACACATCTATGTGCCCTGATGAGACAACAGACACAGATATCATTTCTATACAAAAACAGGATGATTTCCCTCTCTCTCAGACAAGCCCAGCAGGAGGAGAAGCAGGAGGAGAAGCATTGGAGGAATGGAGGGATGGGTGTAGCAGTGTCGTGATCGTTTTCAGAGACAACATGTTAAAAAAACCTTCTGTGTCCATGTCGATGACACGCCGTCAGAGCCAGAGGAGTGGCCGTGCATTCACCTCTCTGACCTCACTACAATCCCATCTGTCTCATCATCTCCTCGCTGCATTGTCTCAGGAATACAAAAAAAAACACTACAGAGGAGGAAACTATCATCGCACTTGAGCAGATGGGGTCTCAGTGTGGTAGACAGAGCCTGTAAAAGGACCCAAATGGAAAAGAAAAAAACCTATTTTCTCATAAACAGCATCATTTATATTCACAATCAATGGAATTTTTTGAAAAAAGAAATGTGGTTTCAGCAGTGGTCAGATTGGATTTGTGCATTTCAGAAAAAGCAGCTCATGAATATGATAAGATCCGTAACATGTAAAAAGCCAGAGGTATTACTTCTCACTCTTCAAGGTTTCATTTTATTTATTTATTTATTTATTTATATATTTAAGTCAAATTTACCTTTATTAGCTATTTATAACAACTTTTGAGTGGGTTACAATAGAAAAGGAGAGAGAGAGAATGATGTGACGACTGAATGGAAACAGTGGAGAAGGTTGGGTTTGTGCAGATGTCTTGTTTAGTGGTCTACATCTTCATGAAAGAGGGAGTCACCCACCTCCTCTCCCAGGCTGCCTTCTGAACAGCAGAGAACAACACGGTTTAGTTTAAACATGTCAACAGATTCAAACAAAACCCAGCTCACTCTTACTTTCATGTCACTATCAAATCTCGATAAGCCTGTGCTCGGCAGGCAGACAGAAAGACCACGGAAAGAGTGTGGCACGTCACCTTTGAGATGCAGGTACGTCAGGAGGTCCAGGAGTGTTTGAAGATAGGATTCTTCTGCAAGAGACCCTACAAGACATCTCAGTCAATCAGTCTGTCAATCCATCCATCACCCATGACACCACAAATCACAACTCTCCATTTGGACATTCGGTATTGATTTAACATGTCACAGTTTCAAACGTTAACTCACAGGACTGGTGTTTGGTATGAGGGTTTGATGACTCACTGTGTGGTGTTTGGTATGAGGGTTTGATCACTCACTGTGTGGTGTTTGGTATGAGGGTTTGATGACTCACTGTGTGGTGTTTGGTATGAGGGTTTGATGACTCTTTGTGTGGTGTTTGATATGAGGGTTTGATCACTCTCTGTGTGGTGTTTGATATGAGGGTTTGATGACTCACTGTGTGGTGTTTGGTATGAGGGTTTGATGACTCTCTGTGTGGTGTTTGGTATGAGGGTTTGATGACTCTCTGTGTGGTGTTTGGTATGAGGGTTTGATGACTCTCTGTGTGGTGTTTGATATGAGGGTTTGATGACTCTCTGTGTGGTGTTTGGTTTGATATGAGGGTTTGATGACTCTCTGTGTAGTGTTTGATATGAGGGTTTGATGACTCACTGTGTGGTGTTTGGTATGAGGGTTTGATGACTCTCTGTGTGGTGTTTGGTATGAGGGTTTGATCACTCTCTGTGTGGTGTTTGGTATGAGGGTTTGATCACTCACTGTGTGGTGTTTGGTATGAGGGTTTGATGACTCTCTGTGTGGTGTTTGGTATGAGGGTTTGATGACTCACTGTGTGGTGTTTGGTATGAGGGTTTGATGATTCTCTGTGTGGTGTTTGGTATGAGGGTTTGATCACTCACTGTGTGGTGTTTGGTATGAGGGTTTGATGACTCACTGTGTGGTGTTTGGTATGAGGGTTTGATGACTCACTGTGTGGTGTTTGGTATGAGGGTTTGATCACTCACTGTGTGGTGTTTGGTATGAGGGTTTGATCACTCACTGTGTGGTGTTTGGTATGAGGGTTTGATGACTCACTGTGTGGTGTTTGGTATGAGGGTTTGATGACTCACTGTGTGGTGTTTGGTATGAGGGTTTGATGACTCACTGTGTGGTGTTTGGTATGAGGGTTTGATGACTCTCTGTGTGGTGTTTGGTATGAGGGTTTGATCACTCACTGTGTGGTGTTTGGTATGAGGGTTTGATGACTCTCTGTGTGGTGTTTGGTATGAGGGTTTGATGACTCACTGTGTGGTGTTTGGTATGAGGGTTTGATGACTCACTGTGTGGTGTTTGGTATGAGGGTTTGATGGAGTTCTCCGTCCACGTGTTTCTTTTGCCCACTGTCCCTCCGTGTCGCACAGTCAGGGTTCTGTGTGCATCTGCACCAGCACAATGACAAAAAACAATCTCTTCAAATGGCATGAAAATCAATCCCAGAATAAACCATCTCCTGGGACCTTACTGTGTATGTGAGGCATTGTTTCACTAAAACTGGACAAATATTGTACAAATATTAAGACAGACATATACAGACAGTGACAGTGGAACTGTGAGGTTATACATCTCAAATATCCATTGAAATAGATGTGTCGCTCTTTTGAGTAAGACGCAGCAGGCTAAGTCATGGGTGTGTAGACTATTTTTACCGCAGTGTGAAAAGACAGGGAGTTAAAGACAGGGAGACAGGGTGTTAAAGACAGGGTCACAGGGGGTTAAAGACAGGGAGACAGGGTGTTAAAGACAGGGAGACAGGGAATTAAAGACAGGGTCACAGGGGGTTAAAGACAGGGTCACAGGGGGTTAAAGACAGGGAGACAGGGGGTTAAAGACAGGGAGACAGGGGGTTAAAGACAGGGTCACAGGGGGTTAAAGACAGGGAGATAGGGGGTTAAAGACAGGGAGACAGGGAATTAAAGACAGGGTCACAGGGGGTTAAAGACAGGGAGACAGGGTGTTAAAGACAGGGCCACAGGGAATTAAAGACAGGGTCACAGGGAGTTAAAGACAGGGAGACAGGGGGTTAAAGACAGGGCGACAGGGAGTTAAAGACAGGGAGACAGGGAGTTAAAGACAGGGAGACAGGGCGTTAAAGACAGGGCGACAGGGAGTTAAAGACAGGGAGACAGGGAGTTAAAGACAGGGAGACAGGGAGTTAAAGACGGGGAGACAGGGAGTTAAAGACAGGGTCACAGGGGGATAAAGACAGGGCGACAGGGCGTTAAAGACAGGGAGACAGGGCGTTAAAGACAGGGAGACAGGGAGTTAAAGACGGGGAGACAGGGAGTTAAAGACAGGGCGACAGGGAGTTAAAGACAGGGTCACAGGGGGATAAAGACAGGGCTACAGGGCGTTAAAGACAGGGAGACAGGGCGTTAAAGACAGGGTGACAGGGTGTGGTCTTACATGGTCCCAGCAGGTACCCGGCACTGTTCAGCGTCCATCCTCTCTTCTCTCGTCCCTGAAAATCGTTCAGCGAAAGAGATGCTGTGACTGCTCTCTTACCCCTTCACCTGTTTTTCCACCTTAACCAGTTCATGTTAGACCTTAACCAGTTAATCTTAGACATTAATGTTAGACCTTAACCAGTTCATGTTAGACCTTAACCAGTTAATCTTAGACATTAATGTTAAACCTTAACCAGTTCATGTTAGACCTTAACCAGTTAATGTTAGACCATAATCAGTTAATGTTAAACGTTAATGTTACACCTTAACCAGTTGATGTTAGACCTTAACCAGTTAATGTTAGACGTTTACCAGCAGAGGCATCCCACGGATCTGTGAGAAGAGCAGAGACACAAACAGGAGGGCACACAATGTCCTCACCATCTGTCACAGAACACACAGACCAACAGTGACATTACACACCTGTCCATCTCCAAATCTTCACCAGTGACATTCCACACCTGTCCATCTCCAAATCCTCACCAGTAACATGACACACCTGTCCATCTCCAAATCTTCACCAGTAACATGACACACCTGTCCATCTCCAAATCTTCACCAGTAACATTCCACACCTGTCCATCTCCAAATCTTCACCAGTAACATGACACACCTGTCCATCTCTTCAAAAGTTAAAACTAAAAACTAAATAAATACAATGCTGTCGTGATAAGGATTTTGTTTCAATTTCATATGAACTCAACATGTTCCTGACATCACTGTTCTGACCTCATTCCACCGCTGACCATGTTCAAACAAACAAATCAACATGTTCATGACATCACTGTTCTGACCTCATTCCACCGCTGACCATGTTCAAACAAACAAATCAACATGTTCATGACATCACTGTTCTGACCTCATTCCACCGCTGACCATGTTCAAACAAACAAATCAACATGTTCATGACATCACTGTTCTGACCTCATTCCACTGCTGACCATGTTCAAACAAACAAATCAACATGTTCATGACATCACTGTTCTGACCTCATTCCACTGCTGACCATGTTCAAACAAACAAATCATCAAACTCAGTACCTAAAATTCCCGTTCATTTGTTTTCAGGTTTTCACTCACACATTCTTTACCAAAATCCAAGCTTTACTGGCACAGGTATACCTGTCTACCTTAACACACCATTCACACAGGCAAAAACGATTCAAAACAATGAAGCAAAGATCATTTAATTTGATGGCTAATGGAGATTTGTCATTAGAATTTGAATTTGAATTTGAATTTGTGATTCTTGTGCTCTTACTGAGGATATCAGTTTAAAAAATCTAATTCAACAAAAAAGCCATGCACTGAAAACAGACTAAAAAGAAAAAAAGGATAACATACGAATAAATACAATCACATACACTTGGCGCTTACCTTAAAAGAAAACAATTTTATTCCCAGCCAATAAAAATGCTGCAGAAGTGTAATAAATCCTTAATGAAGGACCAGTGCCAGTGGATGTCCCGTCGGATTTTCCTGTAGAAAAAGCGGAGGAAAAGGGCGGAATGAGCGCTCACAGTGGACCACACGTCTGTTTTAAAGTCTCTGATAAACAGACCGGTGTGTTTGTCTGTCCGTTTGTGCGTGTGTGTCTAAATGTGCATATGCCTGTCTTTATAGTCCCAGGCTTGGGCTGCATTAACATAATGAAGCTCTATTAGCGTGACTTTCACTTATCATAATTGATGGTGCTATTGGAGAGAGATGGAGAGAGAGAGAGAGAGAGAGAGAGAGGAGACAACACAGTAAAGAGAGAAGGAAAGATGTGGGAGACAAAAAAAATCTCTCATTCAGAATCAGATGGATAAATAATTGCTGGAATTTAATAACTTCAATAAAGACCAAATCAAGACAGAGACAAACTTAGTTTGCCCCAGACAGGAATGCAACAGGTCTGTTGTCCTTACTGCACCTGCTTTGAAGATAACTAAAAAAGTCATTCACTTATTCATTCATTCATCCGTTCATTAAAATAGACAATAAGTGCAACAACTTTTCAGAATGAAATCATTTACTTTATTTGAGTTATAAAAACAAATTGCAGTTGAAATGACACGAAAATCATGAAAAGTGAGAGATAAATCACCACGTATCTTCATGTTCTCTCACTAAAAAAAATGAACACAGCCTCTTCCATTCTGTTTTATTCTATTTATTTATTCATGTGTTTACTTAGTTTCTTATCTGCTTACCCGCTGACTTATTCGTCCTATGCAAGCACAGTTCCACCCACCTCAGTGTGTCTTCTTCATCGCTCTTCCTCATCGCTCTTCCTCACGTCTGTCTCCATCCTGCGTTCCACATTTGAGATCCATTTCATTACACGATGCTCTCCTCCATGTAATGGCTGCAGCTCACCTCAGGTATAATTACTCAACCTACCGCCCCCTTCAATCCATTATCAGACGGCCCCTAAAACACTCCATAATTACTGACCAGTAATTACACTGCACCGAGAGTCGGCAGAAATGGACGAGGCCCCCGGCAGACCGCCTGAGAACGTTGTCGAAAAAGGGATGGGGTGAACTTATAGCGCAGACTGATCCGAAAAAAGCTCTGTCTTTGGGTCGATGCTGACCCAGTAAATTAGCCACCAACCTCACACACATACACACTCACATTTTATCCCTCTCTTTTACGCTTTTTCCAACGTCCCACCCTTACAGGCAGGTGCTGAACCCACTCTCCGAGCCACTTAGCACTACTTAATAGTTTGCGCGGTAAGCAACTCCAGGGCACAAATGGAAATCAAGAGTATGTTTGTGAGTGAAAATAGATTTGGAAGGCCATTCTTAATTCATGTCAAGTCTTTTTAATTTGCCATCCTAAACGTATGCTTTACAAACATGCCAGTGAGCTTAAAGTAGCCCTGGGTGTGTAAGCGTTAACGGACCATAACCCTCACGAGGACGTTTGTAATGTTTCAGTGAGTATACGTCACCACAGTTAGGTCCCACAGTCAACAAAGTACTTTAGGGTTACACCGCTTGAATTTTACATCTGTTTGAAAATGTTTCATTTAAGAAGACACTGAATTTAAATAGATGTCCATTTCAATTTAAACAGAAGTGAGCTATACGTGTACTCTAAGTACAGTTTATGTTATTTCTCTGATGGACACTTTGGACTGTCAGAAGAATAGTATCGGATTTCATATGACTTAGGTTGAGAAAATGGTGGAAACTAATTCATTATTTATAGAATGTGCTTTGGAAGAGCTGAAGTCTCTGCCGAGTGGATGGTTTGCATCAAGGCTAGAGTTGTGTAATAACTCTACGAATCAAGCGAAGCACAATCCAATTATGCAAATACTGCTTTGCCTTCCCTCTGTGTGAGTTATTTCGTTTCGCTTTCTCACAACTGGGAACGTGCAAGTTTTTGAGTTCTCCAATTTACTTATTAGGTAAGTAATTAAGTAAGACATGTTTAATATGTTTGAATAGCTTTTGAACCGCTCGAGTCTGATTAGAAACTGTTGATGCAGTACATGTTCCACTTTATGATAAAATGTTTTGACATTCGTTGTTAATTATCCGACTCCTGAAGGTTGGCCGAGCACCACGGCATGACACTTGCGCAGACCGGTTGTACAGTTAGCAGCTTATACAGCGGTATGTCTGCGTGTCCGGATACGCGTTGTGATGTAAAACTAATTGATCACTTGAATCTAAAATTGATCTATCGCTTGCTCATTCATGTAGCATTTCTATTTTATTTATTTATTTATTTATTTTAAAAAAGTATTTTGTCGTTTTGAAGGTTTTTACTGGGAGGGGCAAGAGTCAGGTTATCCATGAAAAACAGACCCCGTTTGTTGTGATACTAGAGGCGATGAAAAATGCGTTTACAAAGGCCCGTACACTGTCGCGAAAACACCGTTGACAGGGATTTTTGTTGGTGAATAAACCTGATGAATCCGTGTAGGTAAACAGAGTAGTTCAGGATACGTTGGGGATTGCACTTTTCGGGGCTATTGAAAGACATTGCTGTTGCCTGAAAGCCGACCCGTTCTGTACAATCTCCATGACTATGGACATTTGAGATGGAGGTATCTTCTTGTCCTCTTTGTCCCTACTTGGGCCTCAAACACGGGTGTGTCACTACACAGATAATATCAAATTAGGAACAAAACAAATGAACCAGAGGGCTGTCTGTTCATCTGAACTAGTTACTGAACCGTGACGAACGGGAGAAAAGCAGTGAAGTGTTAAAACAGCTTGCCTACCCTGAAACGACCTGCTTTCAGTTCTTTAAATCTTTACCGTGTCAGAACTGATTAAATGTAGTCTTTTGCCTATTATAACACTTTTTGATATGTTTTTCGCTGTGTTATCCCAGAACATGTGTCATAAAATGATTAACAAATTGAGCTGATGTTAGACTCAGAGACTGATGCGCGCCGCGGATGACGGCGCCATCACACACTTTTGAGTAGCGGTGTGTGTGTTTTTGTGTTTGCAGATATGGCCTCGGAATGCTGTGTGAACCTGACTAAATACCTCTTGTTCCTCTTCAATCTTGTCTTTTTCGTAAGTGCTTTGTCTCATTACTCAAACAATGTGGTTTAAACGTTCAAATGTACAAACGTCCAAGCGTTCAAATTTTGCTAACCTATGCAGTGCTAAATTTGTGTAAAGTTGTGTTCTCATCTTTGGTTATATACATTTTGGTTATATAAAAACGATCGCACGTTATAAGTTTATCTTACGCCTTTTCTCTCCCCCTCCGCGACCTGAGATATGGCTCAGTGACAGAGCCATGGCAACTGGGAGGATTTTGAACCGTGTGCTGTATGATAAGCCCTCTATTTTTTGCTAACACTTTTGCTCAGATTTTAGGCCTGGTTATGCTGTCTATGGGTTTATGGATTCTATTTGCTGAAACGCGCTTTTTCGGTGAGTACTGTATTGTTTGTATAGCTTTTCTTTTTCTTTTTTTTTTCTTTTTTTTTTGGTCAGCTCTCAAGAAGAGAGGGCATCCTCTTGTTTTCTTAAGATATTTAATCATAATCACTTGTTTTTGTTGTTGTTGTTATTGTTGTTGCTGTTTGTCTGTCTGTCTGTCTGTTTGTTTGTTTGTTTTGCTGTCTCTCCAGTGACAGAGCTCTCCTTCATGTCCTTGTCTCTGCTCTCGTATCTGCTCCTGATTGGTGGCTCTGTCACCATGTCCCTGGCCTTCTTTGGCTGTCTCGGGTCACTGAAAGAAGTGAAATGCATGCTGGGAGTTGTAAGTTACTATCTGAGAGACTGAGAGTGATAACACTAACCCAGACAACAACATGCAAAACAAAACACAACACTGTGCTGGGATTTAATGCCTTAAATGTGTGATTGGTCACAAATCTCAGCATTTACTGTTGTCTCTTTGCTCCATGTTACACTCAATTAAGGAGGATTTGTCAATAGTGAAATTTGGGTGTGGTCATACTAAGGGAAAAAACCCCAGAAACTTAAGTCCTGGAAAAACAGACCAAACCTGTGGTATTCTGTGGATGGGTGAGTGCGCTCCATGTGTTGTCTCTGACGTCTGGTTATCTGTGTCTGCAGTATTTCCTCCTGCTCACCTGTCTCCTGGCTGCGCAGATCGTGGGTGGTGTTCTTCTCTTCACACAGAAAAGTGTAGTAAGTCAGGCGTGATAATCACTCACACCCAGCACCCACAACACTCTCACCCCCCCCCCCCCCTCTCTCCGTCTCCCTCTCTCTCTCTCTCTCTCTCCCTCTCTCTCTCTCTCCCTCTCTCTCTCTCTCTCTCTCCCTCTCTCTCTCCCTCTCTCTCTCTCTCTCTCCCTCTCTCTCTCTCTCCCTCTCTCTCTCTCTCTCTCTCTCTCTCTCCCTCTCTCTCTCTCTCTCCCTCTCTCTCTCTCTCTCTCTCCCTCTCTTCCTCTCTCCCTCTCTCTCTCTCTCTTCCTCTCTCTCTCCCCCCAACTTTTTTTGACATTTGTTTTAACGTTTGTAACACTAAGGGAAACAGTGTACAGAACAGAATGGAGAGGTGTGGTGGTTGTGTTTGAAGAGAAAGATGAATCTGTTTAAAGAAAAGATAATGCTTGATGCTCAGACATTATACATTTTGTACTTTTTCTGTCTTATTAGTTTGAGGATACACTGAAGCAGCATGTGACGCAACTCATCAAGCAGTCAGGAAAAAACGAATCAGCGTATGAAAGTTTTGAGAGGACAATGGAATTCATTCAGGAGAAGGTAATACATGGCACTACACCGAAGAAGACTTGTCAAAACACATCCTCACCCTCTGTTTGAAAACTGACAAACACAGTGAAAACCTCTGCTTAGGGTGTATCTGTCACTGTCTATCACTGTCTGCAAGAATACAAGTTTTATAACACATCTATGTGGATTCTTGTGCGGAATGAAGGAGGGCCCAGTGTATATGTACAAAAACACCTTAAACAGCCAGTGGGGGGTCAGTGGATGCTTGTTTCCTGATGTCAGTGTTTCCAGTTCAGAGACCATTCTGTAATGGGTTCTTTTCTTAAATCCAGCACACAGCGTCTCTCGTAGTAATAACAACAGGAGGCAGATGAACGTAACAACAGAAGACAGATGAACGTCATAGCTGACTGTTATGGTCCACCCATCTCAGGTCTTTCCTCATTTGATGTGCATATCTGTAAAGATTTCATGTTCCCTCAGAGTCAGTGCTGTGGGTGGGATGAGAGCTCAGAGTGGGAGAAGACGCCTTGTTCCTGTTACTACAATAGCTACAACAGCACTCTGAATGTCACCAACACTCAGCCATGTGCCTGCGACAGCGATTTCACTCAGTGTCAGGTTTTTGACAGGGTATGTCCTCACTGCATCTGGACCAACCTCATTGTCCTCAGCGTCTGAGAGGATTTCTTGTTGGTTTTGTTACCGCTGCATATAACATTCTGTTATCACTGTATGTAACATTGTGACAACACTTTAAGGAGCATTCTGTTCCCGCTGCATGTAACACTCTGTTACCATTGTATGTAATGTTTTGTTATCACAATATATGTAACACCTGAGTCCTTCTTCTCTGTGTCTAGGGCTGCGGAGAAGTTATCAAGGATTGGGTGAAGGGGAACATGTGGAGTATCATAGGGGTGATTATAGGCACAGCTGTTATCGAGGTGAGTGGGAAAGTGTAAGCTGTACACAGTGAAAACCCCCTGGCTGCTTGTCATGGGTGCTGGTTGGTCCAGTTGGTGTGTGGACACTTAAAGAAAACTTTCGCAGCACTGGACAATGTGAAAAGCCAGCGTTCTTGAGCGTTATGGAGAATGACACATGTACTCTGATTTAATTAGCATCTTAATTTGACTTCATTAGATTATTTAAGTTGCTATGGGGGGGGGGGGGGGGGGGGGGGGGGGGCATGGTTGCGCTGTCGCCTCAGAGCAGGAGGGTCCCGGGTTCAATCCCTAACCGGGCGGTCATGGGACCTTTCTGCGTGGAGTTTTTCACGATCTCCTCGTTTCTGCGTGGGTTTCCTCCCACAGTCCAGAGACACGCAGGTCAGACGAAGTGGAGATACTAAATTGCCCCTGGGTCTGAATGTGAATGAGTGTGTGAATGTGAATGAGTGTGTGAATGTGAATGAGTGTGTGAATGTGAATGAGTGTCTGAATGTGAATGAGTGTGTGAATGTGAATGAGTGTGTGAATGTGAATGAGTGTGTGAATGTGTCTGCCCTGCGGTGGACTGGCGACCTGTCCACGGTGTTTCCCTGACTTTCGCTGGGATAGGCTGCAGCACCCTCCATGACCCTAATTAGGATAAGTGGCTTAGAACATGAATGAATGAATGAATGACTTGTCTTGAATGTGCTCTGTGAGTCTCATCCATTTTGTTCATATCAGTGTGAAATCTGGTGTATTTCAGTGAAAGTCAGTGTAAAAATGAGTGATTACCTTTAAATAAAATGCCAGTGTTGGGCGGTAGATGGTTAACTGAGACCAAGCGGACAACCTCGGGTGAGATCAGCGGTCAGACGGCGTGACTGTGTGTCAATAAGAACTTCACGCTGGCGTTGTCTCAGTGTCGCACCATGTCCTCCTGGTGTCTTAGGGTCTGCAGTGGGTGTTCCTGCTGACCTTCTGCTGTCTCAAACGAAAACCTCGGCTTTGCTGCCCTGTGAAAACAAGAGACAGCCATGTTCAGCTCTCCAGGTCTCTGAGTGCTTGGTTCTGTGCAGTGGTGTTGTGGGTTCTGTGCAGTGGTGTTGTGGGTTCTGTGCAGTGGTGTTGTGGGTTTTGTGTGGTGGTGTTGTGGGTTCTGTGTGGTGGTGTTGTGGGTTCTGTGCAGTGGTGTTGTGGGTTCTGTGCAGTGGTGTTGTGGGTTTTGTGTGGTGGTGTTGTGGGTTCTATGCAGTGGTGTTGTGGGTTTTGTGTGGTGGTGTTGTGGGTTCTGTGCAGTGGTGTTGTGGGTTTTGTGCGGTGGTGTTGTGTGTGTAGGTCGCAGTATCAGCACATTGTAAAAGATTCATTTAAAGACTGAGCAAAAGTTTTAGGTACTGGGTAAAAATGGGCATCCTGTTTATCCCTGGAGCTTAATTCAGCAAAAAGTGATTAACAATCAAACACACTCTGATACATTGAGACAAATCACCCTCATTGCTGGAGTGATGTGCAGCTATTCAGTGTAACGATATATGTTATAACAGTGTCATGTGGCAGTACAATAGTATGTCATAACATGCCCCAGACAATATGACCCGACCAGACTTAAGCATATTTTTCTTGCTAACTGGTGTCTTGTTTGGCAGAGCGATAAATATTTAGCAGCAAAATATAACCAACCCCACATTTCCCTTGACAGAAATGTTACATAGCAGCAAATGAATCCTGTCCTAACGTAATTCAGATTTATCAGATATTTTGGTTGAGCGGTTAAAAGCATCTATGCTCACCTCACACTGTTGTAGCTCGAACTTCTAGGACCAAAATGAGGGCTCACAGGCCCAGAGGGGGCAGGCTTTGTGGTAGAATTTAGTGACAGCCAACTCGGATGCCAACCACACCTGGTCTCCCCTATATATAAAACAGGAGGAGATGCCTGAGGATTCTGCTGGCAAAGGACACACTGGATCGTTGATTCCATCCCCGGTTTTCCTGCTTGCTATGTTTGTCTGTGTGGTTTAAAGTCTTGGGGCCATTAGAGATGAGGTTCGTTTAGAGTAAGTTGGTGTTCTGCCTATAACAAAGCATTATGTAGGTAACCAAGGTTATATGAATAAAGGCCAGCGTGCTGTCATGTGGATCAGTCTTGCTGAGAGGGTAGGCTAGTAGGACTCGCTAGAGTTCAATAATCGTCCCCACCTCCTCTTGACCAATATGAAACAGAATGAAGGGTTACAAAGGTAACCAAGGCTCTGTAAAGAAATGCCAACACATGGCGCGGTCACACGGGGAAGCGTGTGGTGCCAGTCGGTGAGCGTGCCGAAGGGTTCACACAGGTGTGTGTGGAGACTGATCACATACAGGTGTGTGTGGAGACTGATCACATACAGGTGTGTGTGGAGACTGATCACATACAGGTGGTGGACATGATTCATTGACTCTCAGCGAGGCTGACCCATATGGTGGCATGGTGACCGATATAAAATAGAACTGACTGGTATTTCTGTGTCTTTTGATCTTCCTAACAGAGATTTTAATGTGGAATATTGGCAAGGTACATTCCTGGCAGTGTTAGTGCTGCAGTGAGCATCTCTCTCTCTCCCCTGTCTCTCTCCCTCTCTTTCTCTCTCTCTCTCTCCCCTGTCTCTCTCTCTCTCTCTCTCTCCCCTGTCTCTCTCTGTCTCTGTCTCTCTCTCTCTCTCTCTCTCTCTCCCCTGTCTTTCTCTCTCTCTCTCTCTCTCTCTCTCTCTCTCTGTGTGTGTGGGTGTGATTATGTGGACTAGACCCTGTACCATGATTGGTGTGTAATTCATGGTTTTGTTTGCTGTTGTGTGAATGCTGATTTCCATAGACCATGCTGTCTTCCCAGTGCTTTATAAAAGAGCTCTTCTGTTCAGCAGCATTCGGATTATTCATGATGATCTCTCTTTACAGAATGAAAAGAAAATAATCCTGGAAAATGATGAATCTTTCTCCCGTTTCCTTTCGCAGATATGTGCTATAACCCTTTCGATGTGTCTGTATAGATGGATCGCTGTGAACTATAGCTTGTTGTATTACTGAATCTGAGTGGGGAACTGGAAGAAGATCAGCTGACATCATGTGCTGACCAGACCTCTGTCTTCTCACCGTCCTTTGACTCTTCTCTCAGACTTTTTCTTTTCTTTTCTTTTCTTTTCCTTTTTTTTTAACATTGTTTGAACTTTTTGAATGATTTTGTTACAGTGTTGCATTTGTGATAGAATATGTGAAAGGGAAGTTTTGTTTCACTTGTTACTTGCTGATGTAGAATTTTGTGTTTTGTACAGTACATAAATATCTTGTTATCTTGTTTTTCATTTTTTAAACAATGTTTTTGTCCAGTGAAGTATTATGAAAGTCACTCACAGAGAACATGTGAGACCATACTGAGTGCAACATGTGAAACCATACTGAGTGCTGAAGTTTATTCTGAAATAAAACACAAACAGACTCCTGCTCAGCTGTGTTTGATCTTCAGTCCAGGAAAAGCTGGGCGTGTGGGCAGAAGTTGAATCGTCCTAGTTTTGGCTTTGGTCTAGCCATTGTACCCGTCATGTCAGGAAACTCCACAGGGTCTTGGGTGGAACAGGTTCAGGTTTCACCATTGTAACACACACAAAAAGAACGACCTCATTTCTGTTAAAAAAGAACTGCCTCAAATTTCTGTAACGCAACATTTTAAAATCACACTCATCCTGGTCTTGCACAGCTGTTCTACTTCAGCATTAAGCATCGCCATTCTACAGATGTGAACATTCATAAAGCGTCTCCATTCTACAGATGTGTACATTCATATAGCGTCTCCGTTCTACAGATGTGTACATTCATTAAGCGTCTCCATTCTACAGATGTGTACATTCATTAAGCGTCTCCATTCTACAGATGTGTACATTCATGGAAAAACTGTACAATTATATAGCATAGTGTGTTATAGTGCATGATACAACCAAAATAATTCCATTCAAGTTAAATGGTTTGGTATAACAACAATAATTGTCATAATAATAATTATAGTTATTAATGTATGAATTGATTCTTAATTCTTATGTTCAGCTGACATGAAAACAGAGGAGATTTGGGTGGTGTGTATTTGATTCCTGTAAGCCCAGATCAGAGTGTTGTAAGGCTGGGCGGGGGTGACATGTGATTGACATGTGATAGGCGTGAACAAACAGACATGCAGAGATTGTTTGGGGCGACTGGACTATCGGGTGTCATATATATACACGCTGGAGGAGACGACGCTGACAGACAGTTCAGCATTACGGGAAACACCACATGGTAAGACGCACTTCTCTTCTTTCATAGTTTACGTTAAATTAAATTAAATTAAATTAAATTTTATTAAATGATGTTTCATAGTTTACGTATATATATAATATAACATCATTTAATAAAACTTAATTTAATTTAGTATCATTTAATGGCCACTGTCTCTGTAATGACAACAGCAAAAACTGTAACTTACGCAGCTTTTAAAAAACTACTTTCTTAAGAGACAGGTCTAACAGTCTAGACAAATTGTCTGTGAAGAAATTATTTTGTCGTCTTTACTGAAACATTTCACATTAATGTAACTTCATTTAATCAAAGAAAACAGCAGTTTAATAGATTAAGAAGGTTCATTTGAATCCTATTCCAGATTTTACAGGGTGTCAGGTAACCACAAACTTCAGCATCTGTGAACCTTAGAGGCATTTTATTGTTTTTTTCTACAAACGTTTCTAAAGAAGAGACAGAGAAGAATGGACTCCAGACTGCTCGTCCTGACCGTGTTCTTAGCCAGCTTCTCTGGTGAGTTCAAGATTTTAGCTGTCTGATATTCAACCAAGATTCAATATTTTCAGCCCATTTCAGTATCAATATACTTATCACAGAACCGTTCTCCACTTACTGATTTCTAATTGATCAGGTAATGAAAGGTTGGCTGATCCTAACTGATTATCATAATGAGTAAAACATTTACCACATGTTGTAAAATGATCTTAATACTGCGGACACATCTCAGCGGATCATTCATGTGAAAAACCGGTTTCTCACATCAGCGGCCCTGGCTCTGAGGTGCAATCACTGTGTGAACATTAACCAGGAGAATCCGTCCTGCGACACGGTGGAGGAGAGAGAGTGTGGGATGAACTTCAACAACTGTGCCAGAATCACCATGCACCCCCCAGCCTGTGAGTCAGCACTCAGTCCCATGTCCCATTCTATGGCAGGATGAATTAAAACAGAAATACGTATGAAGACACTCTCCTCAGAACTCCACTGAGAGCATGAATTAGGTCTGTAGGACTGCAGGATGGTCGTGTTTATCCGAGATAGTGAAAAAACAGGCCGTCTCCAAAAGGGACGGCCCCCAATATTTACATTAAAAATAGGGGTTTTTCTGTGTCTTGTGTAGGAAACATTTTATTCAGTTATAAATGGGTTTTATAAACACTAGTGATCAGGTTCATTTAGGGTGGATCCCTTAAGGTATCTAAACATTTTTATGTGACAACAATTAAAAATATTTTTTTTCATTTTAAAATCTCACATTTGTCATCATAATTGACCATATGACCGGTGTCATTCTCTCATGTGCAGTGTGTGTAGTATTGACCATATGACTGGTGTCATTTTCTTATATGCAGTGCGTGTAGTATTGACCATATGACTGGTGTCATTCTCTCATGTGCAGTGTGTGTAGTATTGACCATATGACTGGTGTCATTCTCTCGTGTGCAGTGTGTGTAGTATTGACCATATGACTGGTTTCATTCTCTCATATCCAGTGTGTGTAGTATTGACCATATGATTGGTGTCATTCTCTCATATGCAGTGTGTGTAGTATTGACCATATGACTGGTGTCATTCTCTCATGTGCAGTGTGTGTAGTATTGACCATATGACTGGTGTCATTCTCTCATGTGCAGTGTGTGTAGTACTGACCATATGACTGGTGTCATTCTCTCATGTGCAGTGTGTGTAGTATTGACCATATGACTGGTGTCATTCTCTCGTGTGCAGTGTGTGTAGTATTGACCATATGACTGGTGTCATTCTCTCATGTGCAGTGTGTGTAGTTTATGTCTGATGTGTGTTCTCAGATGGGGAGGTGCGTAAGTGTGCCACAGACACGGAGTGCGCGGCCAAAGTGCCCAGTCTGGTGGAGAAGCATTGCTGCAATACAGATCTGTGTAACTGATCTGACCACTAATGCAAAGTCTCCTCAGACCCTGCCGACGCTTAATCAGCCATTATCAATAAAGGAGTTCCTGGCTGAACTGGTACGACCTTCACTTGGAACTATAAAATTTACATCTGCCTGCAGTGAACGGACACAATAGTGAAGTCTACTGAAAAAAATTGAAATTAAAATTGAAATTTGAAAATGTTTTTACATTTTTTTAAATCCTCCCAACTACATGTAACATCCAAAACTGTGTCAGAGCAGCATGTGGGCTGAAATGGGAACATTTTGAAAAAAAAATTTTCACTAAACATTTGCAATAAATGTGAGAAAACAGCACCTAAACCCTCAGAGAAAACTGGTGAGTTAGCACTCACTCACTGAATGGGATTTGCCTTAACACTCTGACCACAGGGGTCTGAAATGGCTGACACAGAAACAGCCGGCTCCTCACAAAAACACACATACACACACACACACACATACATACACATACGCATGCACACACACTTACACACACACACACACACACACACACATACAAAAAGGATAGTCCCCCTGTACTGGCACACTCCCTTTATTCAAACAGAAGCCCAAAATTCAAAATAAAACAAACTGATCTCTTTTATCTTTGTTCTGATACAGTATCAAATACAGCATTTTCAGCAGTGTAAAAACATTAAATATCTTTGAGAGGAAACGATGGAGAATCTCATAGCAGACGCAGTGCACATGCAAGACAAACAGTTCTTTAGGAACCTTGTGTGCAGAAGTTGCAGAGATAATGTCCAATAGCGTAGAAACAGAAGAGGCAGTTGGTTAGTATGGAAAGGCTTGAGATGGACACCAGCGCATAGATGGACATGCGCTTCTCTGATGCCGCCCGTACCAAACAGGCCACAGTATAATGACACTTCTTACAATGAAACTTCTCTTTATCCAACGCAGCCAGATTCCAAAACAATAAAATATACACAAACCACACCTCTATCACAATGCGAATCACCACACTCATCAAATAGAACAGCAGCGTTGACCTCTGCTGGTGAAGGTCGATTATCATCATCCCGCCAGAGCGATCAGCGGCGTCTCCCTTCTGCTCTCCCGACGGCCCCATCTCCACCCCCCCGCCCCCCCGCGCAGCCTTCTTCTGAAAGGTAGAGCGCAGGTAGGAGGAGAAAAGCTCCATGAGGAGCACAGAGAGGAGGAGGAGGACGAAGAGAAAATTCCAGGCCACCACCGCCGGCCTGTTGAAGTATTCGTTGTAACAGTCTCGCGTGCAGACTTCGCTCGTGGCGTTGCAGCTGAAGTCGGAGTCGAGTTTAAACCAGGGCAGCTCGGCCACAAACAGGGTGACCAGGCGAATACACAGAAAGCCAAACCATAGCGTGCGCGCTTTGTAGGTGGTGGTGGAGTCCACTGCGGTGCGGAGGATTGGGATGAGACCGGTCACTATGGCAGCCATGGCTGTGTAGAGTGAACACCTGTGCCCTTTTGATGGTGAAATGTGTTAAGTTTGTTCGGATGGGTGTCCTGGAAGAACAGCAGCCATCAACCACAAGCACTATCATTAAAACAAACAGACTAATATGCTTGACGTTTCAGAACCAGAATCATAAACAGTCTTTTTTCGCCTTTCAGAGAGTGAATGTACAACTGTTGTGATGTAAAAGATTGGCTTAAACATCACAGTTCTTCCACACTGTGCCAGTAAACAAAGACATTCAGTACCGAATTGATATATTTCGTTGTGAATATTAAATTTCTTTACAGTAAGATGGAGGTGGGGAGAGTTACCTTGGAGGTTTCAGAGGTAATGACCAGTCCTGTGTGTTTCTGCTCTTAAGACTGAGCAGCTATTTCTGCTTCTCTGTCTCTTATACCGTTAAACTGCAAATGTCATCAGAAATCATACTGACAGTTAGACCAGCCTGCCGCGTTCTTCTTTTTCTTTTTTAACAAAGATTAAAACACAAGCCCTCTCCAAATCTACCATTTCAAAATTCACTGTCCATAACATTTCCCATTTAACTGTTTTCAACCACATTCTTAGTTTGACTACATGTCTCCATTCCTCTCCAATACGGTCAGAGAAAGATATTCAGGTGACGTATTCAGTCATACTGAAGCTTACTGAATGTATTTCATGTAATATTCTTTTTATCTGTTCCTGTTCTATGGCATCCAATGACAAACACAGTACATTCACAACAGACAGCCATAAATGAATGAACAGGTTCTCACTGAGCATGTGTGACTTTATTAACTGAAAAACTGTCAAACAACATTCTCACTTCCAACCTCTCAGCACTGTGAGAGCTGTCAGGACAGGCTCTGGGCATTTTCTGTATGATGAACGCGGCACATACGGTTTCACTGCAACGTGGCAGCAAGTCATGTACTTCACAGGGGATGTCACTGCTTTTGCGCTTTTTTTTCCCCGGGGGGTTGGGGAGGGGGGGTTGGCTTCCTCACAGTTAATGTCAAACTGTGGATTGAGAAATCATACTGGCTAAAAATTATGCCACACATAAGGGAATTTAGTCCAGTTTGAATTTAACCTTTTGCCACAAACAAGACAAAAAATGAAAAGAAAAGGAGATTCTGAATCATAGTTTTTCTGCAGTAGAAATTGTGTAAATTTGTTTCTCACAAACTGGCAAAAAAATGACAATAATCAGAGGCCATAACACAAAGCAAAATTAAATTACATTAAATATGTTTTCTTAAATATTCAAATATTTCTTGTGTCACAGTTTAAAAAACTAAAATGGTTGAACTGCTTCGTGATCATACAAGATATTGTAGTAAAAAGGTGAGGCGAACTGAACGTGAAGATACAAAAACGTGACAGCTGAAAGGTTTCGTTGGTTTGACATTTGACATATGGGCAGCCGTGTCCTCCTCTGCCAGGACTAGACTCACTCACATGCAGGGTCAGGCAGACACAGGTCAGAGGGGACTTCCACTGCTGTACACTACACGGTTACACTGCCAGTCCAAACACTCAAGGCCACTGTTTTAAAGCAGGAGGAGTTCAGAGTCCCTCCTCCTTGACGTCGTAACCATGGCTCTGCATGGCGGGAAACGCAGACACGGCCACAGGAACCATCAGAGAGATGCCGCTGTTCTCGTCCGTCGAGAGAGAAACCTCGTTGGGCGGGGAGGGGAGGGGCTCCGTGTGCGCTATGTCAGTCTCGGGAAGGGAAGGGGCGGGCTCGGCGTCGCGGTGAGTGCGTAAGTGCTTGCGAAGGTAGGCGGGAAACAGAAAAGACTTGCCACATATCCGGCAGCTGTGTGGCCAGCTGGTGGAGTGCGTGCGCTGATGTTTGCGAAGTCCCGTCTTGTTCTGAAAGCCCTTGCCGCAGCTGTCACAGATGTGGGGGCGCGGCTTAGGATGAATCTTCTCATGGGCCTTGAGGTCGGAGAGCTGGACGAACTCGGCGCGGCAGGTCACGCAGATGTGGAAGCCGATGGGCAGGGCTGTTACCGTGGACGCAGGCTGCGACGAGAAAGCGTGAAAGCTTTCGTGCGCCTGCACCTCCTCCCACGTAGCAAACGTGCAGTTGCAGTGGGCGCAGGAAAAGTCTGGGAGGGCAGCGCTGGGGAAGGTTTGGCCAGGCGCCGGGCGCTGCTCCAAAGGCCTTTCGGTCAAGTGCGTTTTCTCGTGTTTGCGCAAACTGGAGGCCACGACAAACGACTTTAAACACAGCTGGCATTTGAACGGACGCTCCCCCGAGTGCACCCTCCTGTGTTTGTTGAGACTGGAGCGCTCGGCGAACGACTTCCCGCACTCGGTGCAGGAGAAAGGTCGCACGCCGGTGTGCACAAGCATGTGCCTGCGCAGGTCCCAGGACGCCACAAACGCTTTGTCACAGTTCTGACATTTGTACGGCCTCTGCCCGGAGTGGACCCGCTGGTGCACCGCCAGATCCGCCGGCTGCCGGAACCTCTTGGTGCACTTGTCGCAGGGGTAGGGCTTAAAACCCAAATGTGCCCTCTGGTGTCGGCGGAAACTGGAGGGGTCCGAGAACATTTTGCCACACTGTGGGCAGAGGAAGGGCTTTTCGCCCGAGTGCGTGCGCAGGTGAGACTGATAGGAGGAGAGCTGAGTGAAGCCCTTGCCACACTGTTCACACTGATAGGGCTTGCTCTGGGAATGGATGCGCAGGTGACAGGCTAAGGAGGACGACCGGGAGAAGGCCTTACCGCAGTCGGAGCACAGGTAGGGCTTTTCTCCCGTGTGGGAACGCTCGTGGTTTTTCAGGTCTTTCAGCTCGGTGTACGTCTTCCCGCACTCCCCGCAGGAGTACGGCCGGTGGCCCTGGTGGTTACGCCGGTGCTTGCGGTACACGGACGGGTCGGCGAAGCTCTTTCCGCACTCCACGCAGAAGTAGGGCTTCTCCCCCGTGTGCGAGCGCTGGTGAACTTTGAGCTTGGACAACGTGGGGTAACTCTTTGAGCAGTGGGGGCAGGAGTGCGGCCTCTCCCCGCTGTGCTGGGTCATGTGTATCCGCAGACAGATAGCCTGCATGAAGGCTTTCCCACACTCGGAGCACACAAAGGGCTTCTCCCCTGTGTGGGAACGGCTGTGGTTCCGCAGCTCTGTCGGGGTCTTGTAGGCTTTATGACACTGGGAGCACTGGAAAGGGCGCTGTGCCATGTGGGAGCGCTGGTGCTTGGACAGCTGGGCACGGCTGGGGAAAGTCTTACTGCACTGAGCGCAGGTAAACTGCTGCTGTCTCTCTTTGCCGTGTGCCGACAGTTTGTGGCTGCGGAGAGAGGACGGGCTGCCAAAAGTCTCCTGACAGGCTGAACATTTAAAACAGTGCTGAGATTTGGCTGGTCGCCCTTTGCCTCTCCTCCTTGTTGGCTGTTCTGTAACCTGTTCTCCCTCTTTACTGGACTCGGTCTCAGCAGGTGGAGAAGTGCTGGGTTCTGCAGTGGGGGGACTGGCTGGCTGAGGTGAGGCCATCCTTACTCTAATGTTTCCACAAAACAAAACAAACAAACAAACAAAAAATAAATATACTGGTATCTTTTCTTTCTTAAGCTAAAAATGTTTATATCAGCAAAATTATGACACTCTTATGTTACTCGTACCTAAGTGTACAGAATAATAAAAATTCGTTAAACATTCTAACACTTGAAACTACAGTTAAACGCTGCGTGGAAGATAGCACAAAATGGCCGGCATTAGGACCTTAGGGACAATTACGCTAAACGCTCTTGTTGCCAAAGTAAGTTGGCATGTAAACAAATATCTAAACTAAACTGCGATTTGTATAATAGCTTATTGCTGTGCCACGAAACATGCTCAAGTTAAACGGGGAATAAAACGACAACTTATCAGACAAACAACGGGTGGTATAGCCTCACGCCACAGCTTTTTGCAAGCCAGAGCAACTCAAAATGGCTGGCTTTAGGACCGCTGAACAAGCTTGTGCAGTTGCACACTTGTGTGTCATTGTACGGTGTGCGAACAAGGTCTAGTGTACCGCCGGTAATGCAAATATTTACACGATCATAAAGAAGATTTCTTACCACGGGCGGAGAATTTGTGATGAAGGAAAAGTGTCTTACGCCTGAGCAATATACTCGAGCGGTAATCTCAAGCAACCCCCATCAGAGCTTCCTACAATGAAGACGGCGTTAGGACCATGACGAAATTGTCGATGCACGCCCGCATCTCTTTGAAAGTAGCGCAAACTATGTCAGTCATTAAACACAGAAATATGTTTTTTAAGTATGAACTTCCCAGTTCACACTGTTAATGGCAGAAGAACTCGAAATGAGAGAAAAGGGAGTGGAGGGAGGGATGGTGGGAGGAGAAATGATGACTGTCGGTTCCGTTGGAATTACTGCAGAGAATGGAGAGAATTTCTCCATTTGCATTCGAGTCCAAATATTAATGTCCCGGAATGTTGCACTATGGTATGGAACAAAGCGGTGCAGTGGTGTTTAGAGTTTTGCGATTTGACAAGTCTTAAAAGCCTCAAATATCTATAAAAGAGACATTTTCACATAAGTTTCAAAACAGGTGCGCAAAATTTGATGGGAAACAGGGACGAATTTCACCGGCGCACATTTCCTGTTTCCTAGCAACAAGAGCAGGAAGTGTGTGGAATGGGATGGAAAAGCGGGGACGCCCTGAGACAACAATAAAGACATCAAGTGGAATAGATATCCAAGTTGGATAAAATAAGTCTTAACTTAAAGTGTGCTATCGTAAGTACTACTTTATTTTGTCACCTAAACTGTACTGCATGCTGTTCATTTTATCTTTAGCATAAGGGCGTTAGCTACGAAGCTAGTAGTTGTTTCGAGCCGACATGCTAGTGTTAGCTGCTGTTGCTAACTACACCGCTCCCTTATCTAGCTATTGTACAAAATCGGCATGTTAAAACTGACACCGTTTTGTTTTATGACATGAAGATATATTCTAGACCAGACGATTTATATCAGTCAGGAATATCAACATCCAGTCACATTTATCTTAGCGTGTACGGTTATATATATAACCTATGTACTGCCTCACTAGCATGTTAGCTAGCTAATTGTTTGCTGTGTAAACAGTCCTCCATTGTGTTAGCCGTAGGCTAACCATCAGATCACGGAGAAACTTAGCCAAAGCGTCGAAAATGAGCCGGCCGGGTGTAGTTCTTCCCGGACCCAAATATTGCTTTAAATTGAGTTACTATTTCCTTGCAGCGAAGTGTCAGACGAATACTTATCGACGCCTTTTGTCTTAATGTACCGTTTCGCACAGTAGTTAGCTTGATTTTTTTTCTGCATACGAAGTGCTTTTGACTCCAAATGGAGTTGCTCAAACAGTCGGTTAAAAGTTTCGCGATTGAGCGAGTTCCTACATTTAACAGGAGTGTTCTTCGATGAGTCTGTTAGCCTGTATAAGGAGGTAATGAAAATAATCATTTATCTAATAGATCGACGTCTGACCATTAACATTCTTAATTATTCGCCCATATTTGATCAGTTAGTTGTACTCTATTCTTTGGATCCCCTGTAACGCATTTCACCGTTAGTCAATTTGCTAGCCTCCTTTATTGTCTTGGATATCGAGACGGTCGCGTGCTGATGTATTTGTAGTTGTTTATACGCTTTAGTGAATGAACAAAGGACAGTAAACTGAGATTTAATACTATTGTTATCTCTCCTGTTTTTCTCTCACAGCTTTCATTTAGTGCCTGTATGTGCATCACCCTGCCTCTCTGATTTCTTCTCAATGGAATTCAGCAGACTGTCAGATTGAATCGTCTCGTAAATGCTGCCTTCGCATTTGGACCTCAGAGACAAAGCCACTTTGTTGAAAGGAGCTCACCTTGGCACATAGGTGTTTTTCTCCTCCCCCATTCAAACTGGCTCGTAGTAGCATTGTTCAGCATACTGCTGTACCGTCATAGCGATGCAGGAGCCAGGACGGACTAAGGGTTTCTTATGCAAGCATTGTGGTATAGCGTGTGTAAGCATGCCCAGTCTTCTGGAGCACGTGGATAGCTATCATAAGTCTGAGGAAGATCGGAAGTTCAAATGTGGCGAGTGTGGACGGGGCTATAGGCACGCCGGCAGTCTGGCTAACCACAAGAAGACACACGAGGTTGGTTCATTTCAGTGTCAGATCTGTGCGAGGAACCTTTCCAACCTGCTCGCTTTGAAAAGTCATCTGCGTATCCACACGTCACAGAAAAAGTATTCCTGCGCGGAGTGCGGCAAGGCCTTTAGACTGGCCACCCAGCTGGCCACTCACCAGAAGGTTCACCGCAACAGGGAGTCACGAGGGAGGACCAATCAGAAAAGTGAAATAGAATATGAAATTAGTGATGATTACGTTGATGATGAGCTGCAGCATGTAGGTGAGCAGGATTTTGACGAGGTTCCAGATCTGCAGTCAGACATCGGATTGGACATTCCTCCAGAGAACAGCCTTAGCAATAGCACGATGCCCGAACATGTCTCCAGCCCCACCCCCGAGAGTGATGCGGCGGCCAGCGGTGAAGGTGGGGATCGCCCTTTTAAATGTGATCAGTGTGACAAGACATACAGGCACCACGGAAGCCTGATTAACCACAAAAAATCTCACCAGGTCGGCCTCTTTGAGTGTCCTCTCTGCTTCAAACACTTCAGCAACCTCGCTGCCCTCAACAGCCACCAACGAATCCACACCAAGCCCAGAGGTCGCTCGGGCACCGCCGCGCCAGAGACTGGCCACAATGATTGTAACCCAGAACATATGCCAGAGAATGGAGATATAAACACGTATTTCTGTCACCTTTGTCAGGTAGCATTTTCTAACGAGGACGACTTTCAGAATCACATCCTGTTGCATAACTCGTCCTCAGTGTCCTTTGAGCTCCCTGACAGCATACCAGAGGACCATAACTTCTCATATGACCACAGTGTTACTCAATCTCCAGAGTCCAATCCTTATCCCCCATCCAGTGACACTCCACCAATGCCTCCGTTATTGGACGAAGCTGAGCAATATGACCAAACAGAGAGGCCCACTGAAAATGGTCAGATATACATACCCCAGCCTATAGACGATCCCCCATGTGTACTGGATACTCAGGGAATGCCCAAGGCCCTGACCTCAGAGAATTTCAGTTCTGATTCCCAACCCTCAGAGCAGGTGAATGATGAAGTAAAGCAAGAGGAAACCTCAGATTCTTCAGACAGGCGTTTCAAATGTCACATTTGTGGTAAGAGTTACAGGCATGCAGGAAGCCTCATTAACCACAAGCGCTCTCATCAGACAGGCATCTTCCAGTGTTCGATCTGCCGCAAGAACTACCCACACCTGGCTGCCCTGCGCAGTCACCTGCGCATCCACAGGGGTCGACCTTCCACCTTAGCCCAGAGTGCAGAGGGCGACTGGCTTTCCCCAGAGCCTCTGACGCTCGAGAACCAGCAGGGTTGCTTCTCCTCTCAAGAGGACGATGAAAACAGCATGCTGGCCCATCCTCAGGACTTCGGAGGTCATGCACATTTGAATTCTGATGATAAACATGACAGTAGTCTGGAGGCCTCAGAGTTCGATGAGCAGTTTGACGTAACCTTCCCCCAGGACAGGGCCATGCACCTACCTCAGGATGAACCTTTTGTGGAGAGGCACATGTGTGCAGACTGTGGAAAAACGTTTAGCAACATTGCAGGAATCCGGTTGCATGTCTGTTCCCACAGGAATCCGCCCTATCAGGGTTTGACCAACGGTGCAGCCGGTGACTTGGACTTTCAGAATGTGAATCATCAGGACTTCTCGGGAGATTCAGGGGAGTGTATCGGTTTTGAGGGTCACAACGGTGGTGCCGCTGAGGCTTACTTAACGCAGAATGCCTTCCACGACAGTATACACAGTGAGGTGATGAGGGACGATGAAGGCAAAGTCCACGGTGAGGAGGAAGAGGAGGATGATGGAGAGATGTATCAGTGCTCTGTGTGTGGAAACCACTACACCAGTATGCGTGCTCTGAGGAGCCACCTCCGCGGTCACACTCAAACCCACAGCACACCCTCAACCTCCGGCCCTTCCTCTCTGTCCTCCCTCGAGGTTGACGGAGATGACAAACCAGGGGAGAGTTACCAAGGCGAAGGCAGTCTGGTCATCTGCAGCACATGTGGAGAGAGCTTCATAAAGAAACAGGACCTTCTGGCCCATCAGCTCCTGCACACTGACCCAGAGTTAGATCAGTCAGAACCGTATCCAGTGGACCACCAGAATGAACTCAAACCGAAAGAGGAGCTGGAGGAGGAGAGCATCATCTGTGGGAAATGTGGTGTAACCTGTACCAGCTTCCAACATCTCAACTCTCATTCGTGCCCAGGACAAAAAGGAGACGACCCAGTAAAGTCTGAAGACAAACCAGGGCTTGGATATTCGCTCAGGCAGGATTTTGAGTGTCGTAAAGAGACCCCTCGTGCCGGGGAGCGCCAGTATAAATGTGATCAGTGTGGGCGTTCATACAGGCATGCGGGCTCTCTGCTTAACCACAAGAAGTCCCATAAAACCGGCGTGTTTCGCTGCCTAGTTTGCCAGAAGAGGTTTTACAACTTGCTTGCCCTCAAGAACCACCAGAGGACACACTTTGATGTTAAGAAGTAAGCACCCACAAACTGTTTTCTGTCAGCAAAGTGTCGTCATGGTTACACAGTACAGTTACGAGTAATTCAGTCAAAAGGAGAGAGAGCATCGTAATTCTGGGGGTGTTGTGATTGGTTTTGAAGATGTTGCATAGAATTTGTTCCTTTACGTATTGTAAGGCCTTATTTAATAGATTCTACTTTTGAACAGGATGTTGAATTAAAATGATTTTAACAAATGATTTTTTTTTCATCAGAAAGTCCTAATCAGTTTCTCTTTTCTCCACTCCAGACACAGATGCACAGAATGTGGGAAAGCCTTCAAAATCCGTAAACAACTGTTGAACCACCAGAGGGTTCACCAAGAAAACCAGGCCAAGATCCAAGAACTGAACAATCAGATTCAGACCCTCATGCAGATGAATGGGAACGTCTCAGGAGGCGGAGTGCAGTCGTTCAGCGGGAACAGGAGGAAAACATTACGCCGCCGTAAGCAAAGGGAGACCCCTGCTAGCCACGAATCCAGCACAAAGACAGAAGGCAAGACTAGCGATCCAAATAACCCTCGCCCTTACGTCTGTGACCAGTGTGGGCGGAGCTACAGGCACGCAGGAAGCCTGGTCAACCACAAAAACTCACATAAGACAGGCGAGTACTACTGCGCTGTGTGCAATAATACCTATTCCAACCAGCTGGCGATGAAGAACCACCTCCGAATTCATTTTGCGGTGAAGAAGCATTGCTGTCAAGACTGTGGGAAGGCTTTCAGAGGAAAGCGACAGTTACTAAACCACAGCTGCTCCCGGCACAGGAAGAACGCTGTAACTGGAACGAGAGGCAGGGGGCGCAGGCGAGCAAAGGACCTGACATGCAAAGGTTGCAGGTTGGCGTTTCCCTCTGCTGACCTTCTAGCTGCACACAGTTGCGAGAAAGGAAACGTCTCTTTGCCAGAGTGTGACGACAACGGAGCGACAGACAGACCCTCACAGAAAGAGGAGCGACCGTTTAAGTGCAACATCTGTGGTCGCAGCTACCGTCACGCAGGGAGTCTGCTGAACCACAAGAACACACACAAGACCGGCCATTACAAATGCACCTTCTGTGCCAAACCCTTCTCCAATCCCATGGCATTACGAAACCACACCCGCATTCACACGCAAGAGAAAAAATACGTCTGCCCCACGTGTGGCAAAGCCTTCCGGCTCTCCAGCATTCTCCACAACCACCTGAAGATCCATGCCAGGGGTGTCTCCCACTTCAGCTGTCAGTCGTGTGGGAAAAGTTTCCAGGGCAGGTCAGGACTGAAGAGGCACCGCTGCTTCAGAAACAGCTCATCAGACTCAGCTGTCAGTCATGGAGAGGGAGGAGACAAGTGTTACACGTGAGTGCCTGGTTTAGGCCACATTGTTTACATAGCGTTTGTACCAGAATAACTGACATACTTATCTTTCTGACGATTTATTAGTTTCAAAACATGTCTTAAAACTAGAATCAGTGTTTGATTCTAATAAATGTTGGGTTTTTTCTTTTTTTTTACTCGCTATGGAAAGTCAGTATTCAGAAAGATTTTTGTTATTTATTTAATGTTTCTTGTCTCCCCACTCTGCAGGTGTGATCAGTGTGGTCGTTCCTATAGACACGCTGGCTCCCTTCTCAACCATAAGAAGACTCACTCTGCAGATCTTCTCCACTGCACTCTGTGCCTGAAAACCTTCTCCGACCCTGCGGCGCTGCAGGCCCACACTCAGATGGTGCGTCACTGCTGCCCGGACTGTGGCAAGACCTTCTGTGAGTTTGCACACATGCAGAGCCACATGGAGGTGCACAGTAAAGGACATCCCTACTTCTGTAACCTCTGTCAGCAGAGCTTTCCAAACATGGTCAGCTTCCAGCAGCACCAGGAGCTCCACCGTAACGTCCAGGCACAGCCCCATCACCACCAGATGGAAGAAGACCTGGGCTGGGGCTCGGAAATGGACCAGCACACGGACCTCCAGGGCCTGCCCAAGATGGCTCCAGCCTTCAGCCGGGTCCACAGCGGTTTCCCTGAGCCCCAGGAGCCTCAGGTGGGAAGCGATGTGTTTGAGAAAGAGGAGAAGAGCCACGTCTGTGAGCACTGCGGACGCACCTACAGGCACGCCGGCTCCCTGCTCAACCACAAAAACAGCCACAAGACGGGATCTTTCTTCTGCTCTGTCTGTCAGAAGGAGTTCACCAACCTGATGGCGCTGAAGAACCACCGGCGGATCCACACGGAGCCTAAACGTTACCAGTGCCTGGAGTGCGGCAAGGCTTTCCGTGTCTCGACACAGCTCATCTGCCACAGACGCATTCACACCAAAGAGAAGCCCTTCTCCTGCCTCCTGTGTGACAAGAGTTTCTCCAGCAAGTCCAACCTTAGGCACCACCAGAAGATGCACCAGAACTCACAGCAGACCTTTGAGTCGTCCTTCAGCATGGACGACAGCGCGTTTATGGACCTGAACGTGGACTCATTCCTCTGAGCGTGGACCTGAGGAAGCCTTAGTGAAATCTCGATGTTCTTAGAGAAGCTATCAGTGAGACTTTTTCCCCCACCCAAGGCCCAGTGCCAGCAATCATCAAACAATCAGGTTTTTCTGCCCTACTTGCCAAGGAGCTGTTCTGACCGCTGAACGATCTTGGCAGGTGTGGCCTCTTATACTGTTCTATTGTTCAGATGGTTTTCATTGGCGGACGTTTGAGTCTGGCATTGTCGAGATTCTACCTCTGGTAGGGACAGTGATACTGTAAACATTTGTAGAAGTGATGGTGCCTGTCAGAGACTGTTTTAGGTTTGATATTTTTTTTCTCTCTCTCTTTCTCTCAGAGTGCACAAAACTAAAGAATTGTATGGTACTATTCTAGCTCTCTGAGCGAGGGCTTGTCCTGCTGCCTCAGATTAGAGTCCGACCGATTTAGTGGTTGATTCCAGGCCTAAGTGAGCATCAGCAAACAGAGAACAAACAGGAGTGTTTGACTGTTTAGGACTGTGTGCTAGGTTAGTAATTCAGATGATGAGCAAACTCACATCATGCATCCTCACCCTCACACTCGTATGAAGTGCTTCCGTATTTTCAGGTCAGTGTAATGCTCGTTTTAGGTGGTTTGGTAGATATTTGCCACGTTACTGTCCCATCCAGTCAGGCTTCAGCTTTCATTGAGTTTCCTCTTCTTCATCGTAGATGAAGGTGGTGATGCTGTTAATGGGACGTGAGAGAATTCCCTCTGAGGCCTATTTACTAGAAAATATCAAAGATATTTATTTATTTAAAGACTATTTATAACCCAACATGAATATTTTAAACTGTATGTGTCATGGTAATCACTCTTTAAAATGTGGTTAGCAGTATGCATGTTTAAAGATGTACTGTTAATGCTAGGTATTCTAGATCATGGTTAAAATAATTTAACGCCTCTCTCTTTCTCTCTCTCTCTCTCTCGTTTTCAAAATGCTAGGCTATATTTAAAGTAAGACGTAGAATGATGGTAAGGTTATTTAATTATTTAATTTACTCAATACATATTTTAATGTACAGCACTGTTTTATTTTTTAGAAAAATAATTGTGCTAGTATGTTCAACAGAAAATAGGATTGCCAAGCACAAGGAAATACCAAGTTAAGACATAATGTAAAGGCAGGTGTAAATCCACGGGAATATCTGTTTTGGGAATGGACCTAACATCCATTGATCGGTCGGGCTCTATCACGTGGACACTTAGAGTTTCTCACATTTGCTCAGGTTTCACACCTCATAACAAGATAAAAAAAAAAAAAACTCATCCGACGCACAAAGAGTCGCGGAAAATCTCCCGTGCCTGTGAAGGATAAGGCGGCCGGCTGCTTTTCCATGTGCCATTTCATACCAGTCTTTCCCTGACTGGACCTCTCATAGCAACCGTCTCCATGTCACACCTGGATTCCACTGCGTAAAAAAAAAAGATTATTATTTAAGAATAGGAGTTGAAAATCCTTCATGTATTAATGGCTTAAGTACATTTCACGTAAAACTCCCCTTAAACTGACTTTTGAAACTTTAATTGAGAATCGCTCTCAGTATAATCAGTTGCATATATCGTGAACAAATACAAGATATTTATTTTTTTTTTTTCTTATGATCGATGTTTCTCTTTCTCAAGTAGGGGACCTAATAATAAGCAAATACTGTTTATTTGTAGTTGTCAATGCCCTCACTTCCTCGAATGAATAAACACGATGTAAAGATGCCTATGAGCCTGGCCTGTGTGTGTTTGAGTTACGAGCGCGTGTCTGCATCTGAGAGAAGCAGATAAGGGCACATTTTAAAAGATGCAAATTAGTAACTGGCAGAAATTTATTCTAGGTTTCACGGTCATTTTATCATGCAATGTTACTATCTCCTGTAGTGATGGGACATTTGTTTATGATAACATGTCCGCTAGGGACAACAGTGTACCCAAATGGAAAGCTGCTTCTGCTTCCAAAATACTCAGCTCACAGGTTATTTGTTCTAACTTCAGTTTTGAATTCCCCGGTTTGAAACGGACCAAATATTTTTGCTAAGATTTATTCATTGATTCATTCGTACGATGACACCATTAAATGCTTATAGAAGGCAGACAGGTATAGGCTTATAGGTTCAGGGTTAAGGGGTCTGACCAGCCAGTGTCTTCTTAAGAGTAATGGCTTAATCATAAGAAGAATTTCGTAAGAAATTTTCTTATTCTGGCTTCTTTAAACCTTACAGCAATATTTTATATCTGAAGCAAATATGCAAAGAATGTTCAATGACCTAAAATTAGTGAGATCAAATTAAAAGAAGGGTGGCACAGAGGGTCAGTGAGCAGCGCTGTCGCCTCACAGCAAGAAGGTCCCGGGTCCGATTCCCAGCATGGCAGCCAGGGTCCTTTCTGTGTGGAGTTTGCATGTTCTTCCCGTGTCTGCATGAGTTTCCTCCGGGAGCTCCAGTTTCCTCCCAAAGACACGTAAGTCAAGCGAATTGGAGATACTAAACTGTGAATATTTGTGTGTCTGCCCTGCAGCGGACTGGCTACCTGTCTCGGGTGTTTCCCCGCCTTTCACCCAATGAGCACTAAGAGAGGCTCATTAGCACCCCCCACGGCCCTTGTTAGGATAAGCAGCTTAGAAGATGAATGAATGAAATTAAAAGAACTCAAGTTACTGATATTTACAAGATTATCTGACTAGGATTAAAATACAGAAGAAGGTTACAGAATAAGGCATTTTCGGTTTACTCAAACCCAAAGTCTAAGGGTCGAATCTGCTTACTGATAAACAAACGAGTAATGAAGTATAATTACGGTAGGTGTTAGTGTAATGTCCCCAAATCGTCTAAGGCCAGGTGTTCTAACGATTTGTCCTATCTACCGAGCGGGCCTACTAATGGTTACGCAATTACATAATGTTCCTCGGGTTTAGCGGGCAACCCATCGATTCATCCGACTTGGCAGAAGGCTACTTGTCAGACGGTTAGTATTTAAGGTTTGTGTATCACCCTCCCTCTTGTGTATTAAGGGTCTCACAGTATGTTCCCACAGCTGCGAATTTCACACCGCTCTCATTGAGATTGAATGGGTGCGAAATTCGCACTGATGTTGCAAAATCGGTGCGAATTCGCAGAAACGTGAAATTGAGAGGGCAAATTTTCAACATTATGCAAATGAGAGCCACGCAAGAACCAATCAGTTCGGCGTGTGATGTGTTTGGTACATGACATCCTCTAGAGAGGCGGGAGTTACAAAAAAGTCTGACCAAGATGGCGGAGGCTAAATGCTACATGTAGTATGAAAACATGTATATGACTAAAAGAGGCATGAGCAACCACTTATGTCTGCATCAACAAGGGTTGTTGTTTACATGTTACATGAACTTAGTCGGGGTACAAAAAAACTTTCTCAACGGCTTTGGTCGGGGCAGACAGACAACTGTAGAGCTTCATTTAAGCACTCCAACATTTGTGCTAGGTGACTTGTTTGCTGTTTTCGCGACCACGCCCCCGTGCGAAATTCGCAAGGTGTGTCGGCGTGTGGAAACCTCGTGTAAGGCGCTATGGGTGAAGAGTGCTTATGTGCATTGGTTGCTGTCCTTCAAAGGACGAAAGAGAGGAGTGTGGAAGCTAAAAGAAAGTTTGATGTATTTAAGCCATATTGGGATATTTTGTTTCTTTGTTAGGCATATTTTCATATACTCATCTGGCCTTGTGAGGCCTAGACTGTGTTCTCTGCTGACCTAGGTTATACTGATTACTGAATTAAAACATCTTGTGTCTCTGATAAGGTATTTCAGCCTGTCGAAACACGCCACTTGTAGGTTTATGCTGGTAGAACTTTCTGATATGGTAATGCAGACTATCAGAACATTGTATAGTTATAACCTGGTAATTTTTTCTGATAAGGTTTAGACTGTCAAAATATGTTACTTAACGTTTACGTTGGCATTGATTACAGTGTGTTGACTGTCAAACTGGACTACAAATTTAAATGTCAGCATGTAAACTAGACTGTCGAAATACATAGAGTTTATGTGATGGATAAATTGTAAGTAGACAATGCCTAATATTAAATTTACTTGACTGTTTTCTGATAAGGTAAACAAGAATTACCGAACACAACCTTCTTGTGATAGTATCTCCCGACAGGGTAGCAAAGAACAATAGATATGACTATCAATCTATGCTACGGTAGCACATTTCGATAAGGTAGGACAAATCGTTACAACACTGGTAAGCGTTATCTCTCAGCGCCGGACAGCTGCTCTGGGCAGCAGGGTGTAACATGTATGTCGATGGTGACTATTTTATGTAAGATAAATTCCTGCTTGCCGACTGAAAGTGAATCGTATTTTAAAATGCTTATTTGAACGGCTACAAAAACTTCAACCTTGCTAACGGAATACCGCTCATGGAAGCGGTTGTTGCCGATACTCCAAGCCGGCTAATTTTCTTCGGGCTACTTAATATGCAGTTGTATCTGTCGATAGTTCAGGTTTTAAAATGACCCTGGCACCCTTCTCTGTGTACAATACTGTACACCTACTGCAAGCCGTCAAAGTTGGCTCTTGGCTTATAATACGAAATCAACGACATTAATCCAACGAAAGAAATGAGAAGTTGAGAAGTCAGACCCAGTGGACTGTTGAACTGAAAACTAGAGAGAAACGGCCAAGCTGTTGAAAACAGATGGGGGCATAGTTTGTACTATAGACACAGGATGTGATAAAACTGAAACTACAGATATAGTACGAGAGGATGAAAAGGCAGGTAACCAAGCAGTGCTTCATAAGTTTATTTATTCGTCTGTATTTTGCATTTACTGACAATCATACTTCGGGTAGTGAAATGCATGGGTAGAACATAGTCTACTGATATCAGATTTTCTCGTGTAAGGAACTAAACTGTTAACGGTTGGTCCGTGTTTACAGATATCAGTTTAACAACTTTGCAGAAATGAGGGTTTGTGAATTTCTTCTCAGCAGTGCGGGTATACATCAATATTTACAAGTTCAATTTGCTGCAGTACACTTAATTGTTCAGATAGTGAGGATAGATAGACCACACAGTACACGAAAAATAATGAGGCGTGTTTTTTAAATTGCTCTCCCGCATTCGTGACTAGAGTGGTAATAAGAGCCGCAGTTATAGGTGATCCATATAGTGGAGTCCTTCGTTTTAATTGTGATTGTGTGGCGCCGACGGCGTGTTTCTGTCAGTGAGGCGCCCCTCAAATTTGTGAAAGCAGTTTTTTTCAGCCAAAAAGGCTTGTTTTGGATGAGAAAATATTTCAGTTGTTTTTATATAGGCTTTAGACAGCGATGGGAAAGGTATGTGGGAATATACGGTTTACAGTAACAAACTACAAACGTGTGAGACAGATTATTGTTCTGTAATAATTTTTTATTACTTTAGTATGCACTGGCTGATCCATGGTCTTATGTCGAGTTAACAGAAGCGGTGGATCATTTAGATAACAGTCACAATCAAGGCATATGACTGGCCATATGACCTACATATTGCTTTAATACATATTGCTGAAGAGTGTGAACGAGTCTAGTCAGTCATTTTTCAATGTCAGCATACTCTCACAAATGAAATTAGAAACCAAACAAATAAACAAACAAACAAAAACTCATACATACGACATATACAGGACATCTAGAGGGAGGGTGAAATGTGATGTGTCTTTGTGGTCACCATCGTATCTTTTCATGATCATCTGTTCACAAACACAGTGTGAGTGTTAGACTGTGGTTAGGACAATGTGATAACTGCATTACTACTGCCCTCTCACTGGGCCTTAGCATTGCCTGACCATTAAAACAGCCAACCACACCGTTCACAGAAATTCTCCAGCTATTAGTTTAGATATTCAGTGTCTGCCACAAACTGTACTTTAACACTGTATAGGAAAAGTTTGTTTGTGCATGTGCATTCGCATTTGGACACATGTGTGTATGTTATTCCATAGTTTGTTGCAGAGGTTAAAGTTCATTCTCAGGCAATCCTGAACTCCTGCTGAATTTGCCTTGCCTTTTGCCTTTGCTTCTGATGAAGTGCGGCTGTCTGACTGGGCAAGAGGTGTATTCCTCACACAGCAAGGCTTCAGGATCTGAGTCAACCCTGTGTTTATAAGCAAACTGTAAGAACTTCCCATTAGGTGTAGGATGTTAAACAGATGTCAATAGCTGACTTATTAAGTGGGAATACCATTGTCCTGTGACGCTTCGTGTGTGTCTGTGTGTGTGTGTGCTGAACAGGTGGGAGGCACAGAGACTTGACATGGGGGGAGAAACACAGATGCCATGTGAAAATATGATGAAATGTAAGAGTCACAGTTCTTGACCTTTGTGGGCCTCTGACGAACAGGTCAAGTTCTGGCCCACAGAGATAAAACGAGGGACATTTTTAGTCTGATTTGGGTTTTCTTTGTTTGTTTGTTTGTTTGTTTGTTTGTTTTCAGGGTTTAGAGATGATCACTTGGCCACATTTTGTCCTCTCGGGCCATCAGCTTCCTCAGCAGCGTCAAGGGCCAAACCATCCTGGCCTAGTTTACATCTGTAAAAAACTTCATGTCTCTATGTACGACATAGACACACGTCTGGGCCAGTCAGCATCAAACATTCTTGTACAAAACACATTAAAACAGTGCATAGTATCCAGACTTATAAGAACTGATCAGCCACCTATACAATGAATACAAAGTACATTCAAATAGAACATGAGCTGGACCAGGACCAACCTAGAGGTACGTCAGTGTAAAACTAAATATTGTGTTAAATGGCGGTGCTCTGCCCAGTGACACTGTCCAGAGCAGATAAGTGTGCAGGTGTGAAGTTAAGACAGTGGGTTTTACTCACATTGTTAACCATGCACAAAATGCCCTGCAGCTGCTCTGGCACATGTTAAAGAGGTGCATACTGCTCCTACCAATGCTCTGTGCAAGGGTTCACAATTTGTTCTTTTTTCTTAAATATTACAAAATGAATTAGCGAAAGGCAAATATATCACTACACTAAAATATGCATATTTTATAAAAGCCTGTAGAGTAAAAAGGGCTACAGCTAATAAATATGTGAAATAAGACACTAATGCTCGGCTGTACAGAAGAGCATCACAAGTAGCACCTCAGGTTGTTCTGTGCCTCCTGCAGCGCCGATGAGAACATGCCTGGTCGAACGTGTCCCGTGTGCTGTATCATACATACACCCATCTACCTGTGTCATAAATTAAAAAAGTCCAATGCTACTCAGAGAATACTCTGTGGTGTGGAGTCCCTGCCAGCGGCCCAGGGACCAAACCAGCAGTGGAGTAACAGTTCACTCTGCCATGGCGTCTTCCTCCATGTCATAGGTCTTTCCTAAGAAACGAAACGAAGAACAGGTCACGTGCCTCTTCATCTCCACAACAAGTCATACCAAAGCTGCCACCACTATCACTGTTATAACTGTTATTAATGTTATCACTATTATTAGGCATTACCTGCCTCGGTGTTTACACGGGATAACGTGGTCCTGTCGTCTCCTCTATTGGCTCTGAGAAAAGAGTCAAATGAATCAGTTTGGTCAGAAAACCAACTCTAAAATTTGAATGGGAATGAAATCAAAGGCAGTTTCTATGCATACCAACTCATTAAGGCAAAAAATCCAACAGACGACTTGGCCTGATGTTTAAGTAACTAATTGATTCTTCCTGAGTCAAACTGATATCAAGGAATGCTTCTCACTGAGTCAGACTGATATAAAGGAATGCTTCTTACAGAGTCAAACTGATGTGAAGGATTGATTCGTACTGAGTCAGACTGATGTGAAGGACTGATTCCTACTGAGTCAAACTGATATAAAGGATTGATTCATAGAAGAGAGAATGCCCCTGTCTCAACTAACACATCTTTATTTGGGTCTTATGCTTTACTCTCAGGTTGGATCTACACTTGATTGGTTCTTATGCTTGTATCTGGGATATGATTTATATTTCTTTGGCTCTCACCACGTAAAGGCCTTCTCTTGGACCGACACTGATGCACCAACACTCCCACCAGCAGTGCCCCAAACACAACCACCGCTGCCAGGATGGAGAAACTCGTGATGGCCGCCACCCTCCAGGGTTCCTGTGGCTCGAGGGGTGGGCCTGATAAACACAGCACGGAGTTACATGAGGGACTCAAAGCAATCACTGAAAATCCTAAAAACCAATCAGGCCCTGATGAATGTATGAATAAGGACCATACATACTCATCTGCATGTCCATTAACATATTCATTTGCATATGATCCTTAAAGTGCATTACCAGAGACAGGAAGCTGTGAGGCATCAGCACAATAGTCTAACAGCCCATTGCTCTGGACATGTCAAACCACACAGAAGATGATTCCTTACTACTGATCATGGGCTCTTCCTGTAACTAAATTCATGCACCATGCCAGTCTGTGTCTATCAGTGAGAGGCAAGCTGAACGGTAAGGCTGGGTGTGTGCTGCTGGAGCAGTTAAAGGCATTGTCCCGTGTCTGCTCTGTCCTGTGAGGTGATTGGAACCTGATGCAATTATTAAAATATGCTAAGTATGTGCTAATCTGGTGTACAGTTGGACAGAGTCATGTGTGGTTAACAGCTGGTTGATTAGGCAATGCCACGGTTCAGGTGGTGTGGATGTAGTGGAGAGGGCAGTGGTTATTTTAATCAAATAATGTCATGACTCACATTTTTCACATGATGGAGTTTTTGGATACTGTTGGCATGTCGAGCAGGGCACACACGCTTCCAAGTCACCATTCCAAAATTCTGAGTTAGTGCATTCTGTGTTAAACGCAAGGAAAAAAGCCAATCAGTTCAAGCCATGTCAAACTCAACACAAACAACACCAGCTGTCATCAACCACAGTGAAGTCACTCAGGAACAAGGCTCCTTTTGGGGTTTTGTCAAATTGAAGAGCATTAAGATGTATGGAAGAATGTGTGTGTGTGTGTGTGTGTGTGTGTGTGTGTGTGTGTGTGACTGCACAGAACGGTGGGGGGAAATTCCACTGAGGTGCAATTGTGGTCCTTTAGTGGGTAAATAACATCACTCACAGCCTAAGTGCGCAAGCAGGCTCTCTGTGAACAGATAAACAAACGTAACTAGACAGTGAGGCAATCGCTATATGCGCTTATGGGAACTGTGCACTAGCAGAGGTGACTTCTGAAGAATCCTCTGGTTTTGCTTCAGACAAAGACCTTCCTGTGCAGCTCAGAGCTGGGTCTCTTCTCTCACAGACATGAGTGATGTGGAAGCTACATATGAGAGTGTGCGGTAACACCATGATCCCACACAGATTTGCAATATACCTTTGAAACAAAAGAGTGTGTGTGTGTGTGTGTCTGTGTCTGTGTCTGTGTGTGTGTGCAGACTGGGAGACACTATCTCTTCTACAACACGTTTAGTGTATGACATATGACATTTCTCAAAGGCACTGAAGACAGTTGAAGAGTGTAAGTCCTGATTCATGATCTCTGATAGAGAATAACAGAGATGAGGGGATTACTATATGGCTCCTTCATTTGACACACCAACATGCAGCTATTTGGCAGCTTAATAACTGTGTAACCTGAAGCAAACATCCAGATGACTCAACAGCAGAATATCACTGTGATGTTCACGTAGGACCAGCTCAACTTTTGGTTCACAGTGTTCAGCTGGCTGAGAGGAGCTACCAGGAGGAACCAGCTGAGATGTCGCTGAGAAAAAGCGAGACGTTGAAGTCACATCCTGCTGGCTGTCTTGACGTCATGCAGTCGCTAACACTGTGGTTGGTTAGGTGTGAATCAGGGCGAAGTTCAACGAAAACAACAGAACATCATTCCAGCGTATGTTTTCGAAGAAATGAGCTTCCTCAGTACCACACAACTCCAATTCGTGCTGTTTTCCCCTTTTCAGTGTTGTGAGAACAGCAGTTGCACCTGTTTTCCCCTTAACAGTGTGGCCCCTTTAGCCTTTAGTTAAGGAGTATATGAGGTGGTACAAGGGCTTGAGTGAGCTGGTGTCGGTGGCAGGGCTCCCATAATGCAGTATCCCAGGAGAAGGTTGCTGAGACGCGCTCAGTGTGCTCTACAGCAGGACCCTGAACCTGCCATCCTACGTAGATCAAAGCCCTCACTCCATGGTTCCTCCGGTAGCCCGAAAACTCACTTTCCGCAACCCAGAGCTGTTTGCGCTGTCCGAGTGGCAGGTTAATATGAGCGTAAATCATCGTTCTCTCTCTGTCACACACAGAGGAGCCATGTCCGTAACACCGGCCTTTCCGAAAATGAAGAAAAGACACATCCACATGCCAACACTGTCCTCTACAGGCGTGCTGAACTCACCAAGCAGAGGGTCGCACTGAAGTGACTCTCCACATACCTTAGTGCCTTTGCTTGTCATGCCATGTAGCCGTATAAGTGACATGTTTTTAGACCACACTGTGGGTAACCATTGCCGCCTCACCCTGTCATACATTAAAATATTACTAATCTATATTGTACTGTTAAATATTTTAACAAAGGAATTTCTGAGAGCCACACAGCTGTGGTTTATGACCAGTTCCATAGTGTTATCTGCTGGACACTCAGAGGTATATTTAATTAAATGAAAATGCCTCTTCTGGAACTGGAATCAGGAGGCTAAATGGGTCAGTGCAAACTGCTCTGTTAGAGTTTAACTTTGGTTTAGGACAATAAGGGTGACTTCTATTCACTGAACCATTTACTGCCTGGGGAGATGGAGAGGGTGGGCTCTGTGTCCCGGTTCGTTACTCTCAGGCCAGAATGCAATGCCAAAAACATTACAGACGCTAATACTCCACTGGCAATGCCAAACCCATTATAGTCGCTAATACTCCAATGGCTGTTTTTTAATCGGAACAAGTCAGCCTAGTGCTCTAGATAAGACCCTGTCTGATATTGGGCGACCCGGGTGGCAGGAGTGAATTCACACGATCGGAATGCGGAACCGGTGGGAACTGTGGCTGCAGGAGGAAGTGATTCCGTATGAAGCCCATCATCGCATTCAACCCATTGAAATTTCCATGCGTGTCCCCGCTCCTCCGTCGCGTCCCGATGTCAAAGTCAACTAAAATTCTCTACCCCAATTCTATGAATGGCCCCTTTACCGTCTGAGGACATTTACACGCCCATTTGCACGGACATCAGTATGTTATGAATCGCTGTGTCAAAAAATTAGAGGAATAAACTTAAGATAAACAGTATAGAACAAATACACAAAGTCTTACTTCTTTGCGCGTTTACTCCATTCAGATGCAATCCAGCCACGAATACAATCCAACACAGACCACGGAATATATGATCCATCGTGTTAAGGTAAAAATTCCTAGTTTCAAGGATGGGAAACTCGCGCTTGGCCTCTACTACAGCACGACTTGCATGTGAATGACTCACCCGAAGTTTCAGCCTTGATTTAATAGGCCCACACCCACGCACCGATTCAACTTCAATGAGTCATTTCCTATGTACTGTACTGAGATTCCCTGTAAGCTGCTCACGAAGTAGAAGGCTGTGTGTCGCGGCTATCAGGAAAACCTCTCAATGATCGTAAAAAAAAAAAGTGAAGTCAGTGCTAGCGGTTTCGTTTTTGACGCCGTTGTGTGACAAAACTTTTAGACACAAAAGCCCTCAGAACTGCCCCATTCGTTTGTACATGTAGTTTGCTTAGTGTAATATTAAACTTTTGGTGAGGAGTTTGACTGTAGTTATAACTAAGCAGGTATAAAGCTAATTTTAACCAACATCATTTTAAAAACCGTTGAATTACTGCAGTTTGAGCAAATGGAGATAGATCCAAACGTTCCACTAACTTCAACAATTCACACACTCAAGTCACCACACCCGACTGCGTAATTTTTGTACGTCTTCCAAGAGAGCAAACAAAAGTCCGGTGTTTGGCTGGGGGAAGGATATGGTAGAATGATTATAAGTGAGTCCAGAACGATTCGACTGTATGCAGACATGGGGAGGGAGCATTTATGACGTAGATTGCGTAATATTGTGGAAAACATTTACAAGAAAATTCCATGAGAAGAGGCAAGGGGCAGTTCCTCAGAAAGATGAACGTGTTTCAGCTGTGCTCGTCTTCACTATAAAGCCTTACCTCGCCTCCCCATCCCTCCCTCGCCTCTGGAGGTTTGATTTCAAGCCTTTCTGCCTCGTATTTGCATTTAGTTTTATCAGCACCTAACCAAACAGTATAGAAGTGAAGGTCTTTTGATTTCTGAAGAGGAAGAACGTTTGTGTTGGCTGACAAACTGGCCTGTCACACGTTAGTAAAATATTTCTGACCTTTCACTAAAAACAAGTAGGTGGAGTTTTTTTTTAAATTTCCCGTTTAACTGTGTGTACACCGTTAACGTGTGAAACTATGACCAAGATCAAAATGACATAGAAACACCTGAGACAAGAGTGCTCGTCTGTCGCGTTATATGTATACACAGCACGAAGCACATACCGTTTGGAAATCTCTGGTCCGGTCCATGTTCGAGGAGAAGGACAGTGATCGAACATGGGCTAGGTAAGCTGTCTGAAAGACGTGCCCCCGTTAGCAAACATAAAGATGTCCTTTGTCCACTGACTACACAGACCTCCACAAAATATTTTGCTAATTCTTTCCAAATTATTTGCATTATTCATTTTACACATTTTTATGGCCCAAATAATTAGCACGACTGTTGAACATCTTTTTCTGGCACATTCTACTCAAATCCGAAGGTGAAGCACCATGGACAAGGGCTGTAATGGGTTTTGGTGTTTAGGGTTGTAATGGTAAAGAGTTTTGGTGTTTATGTCTGTAATGGTAAAGGGTTTTGGTGTTTAGGGTTGTAATGGTAAAGGGTTTTGGTGTTTAGGGTTGTAATGGTAAAGAGTTTTGGTGTTTAGGGTTGTAATGGTAAAGGGTTTTGGTGTTTAGGCTTGTAATGGTAAAGAGTTTTGGTGTTTATGTCTGTAATGGTAAAGGGTTTTGGTGTTTATGTCTGTAATGGTAAAGGGTTTTGGTATTTAGGGTTGTAATGGTAAAGAGTTTTGGTGTTTATGTCTGTAATGGTAAAGGGTTTTGGTATTTAGGGTTGTAATGGTAAAGGGTTTTGGTGTTTAGGCTTGTAATGGTAAAGAGTTTTGGTGTTTATGTCTGTAATGGTAAAGAGTTTTTGTGTTTAGGCTTGTAATGGTAAAGAGTTTTGGTGTTTATGTCTGTAATGGTAAAGGGTTTTGGTGTTTAGGGTTGTAATGGTAAAGGGTTTTGGTGTTTATGGCTGTAATGGTAAAGAGTTTTGGTGTTTATGTCTGTAATGGTAAAGGTTTTTGGTGTTTATGTCTGTAATGGTAAAGGGTTTTGGTGTTTAGGGCTGTAATGGTAAAGGGTTTTGGTGTTTATGGCTGTAATGGTAAAGGGTTTTGGTGTTTATGGCTGTAATGGTAAAGGGTTTTGGTGTTTAGGGTTGTAATGGTAAAGAGTTTTGGTGTTTAGGGTTGTAATGGTAAAGAGTTTTGGTGTTTAGGGTTGTCTGTAATGGTAAAGGGTTTTGGTGTTTAGGGTTGTAATGGTAAAGAGTTTTGGTGTTTATGTCTGTAATGGTAAAGGGTTTTGGTGTTTATGGCTGTAATGGTAAAGGGTTTTGGTGTTTATGTCTGTAATGATAAAGGGTTTTGGTGTTTATGTCTGTAATGGTAAAGGGTTTTGGTGTTTATGTCTGTAATGGTAAAGAGTTTTGGTGTTTATGTCTGTAATGGTAAAGGGTTTTGGTGTTTAGGCTTGTAATGGTAAAGAGTTTTGGTGTTTATGTCTGTAATGGTAAAGGGTTTTGGTGTTTATGTCTGTAATGGTAAAGGGTTTTGGTATTTAGGGTTGTAATGGTAAAGAGTTTTGGTGTTTATGTCTGTAATGGTAAAGGGTTTTGGTATTTAGGGTTGTAATGGTAAAAAGTTTTGGTGTTTAGGCTTGTAATGGTAAAGAGTTTTGGTGTTTATGTCTGTAATGGTAAAGGGTTTTGGTGTTTAGGGTTGTAATGGTAAAGGGTTTTGGTGTTTATGGCTGTAATGGTAAAGAGTTTTGGTGTTTATGTCTGTAATGGTAAAGGTTTTTGGTGTTTATGTCTGTAATGGTAAAGGGTTTTGGTGTTTAGGGCTGTAATGGTAAAGGGTTTTGGTGTTTATGGCTGTAATGGTAAAGGGTTTTGGTGTTTATGGCTGTAATGGTAAAGGGTTTTGGTGTTTAGGGTTGTAATGGTAAAGAGTTTTGGTGTTTAGGGTTGTAATGGTAAAGAGTTTTGGTGTTTAGGGTTGTCTGTAATGGTAAAGGGTTTTGGTGTTTAGGGTTGTAATGGTAAAGAGTTTTGGTGTTTATGTCTGTAATGGTAAAGGGTTTTGGTGTTTATGGCTGTAATGGTAAAGGGTTTTGGTGTTTATGTCTGTAATGATAAAGGGTTTTGGTGTTTATGTCTGTAATGGTAAAGGGTTTTGGTGTTTATGTCTGTAATGGTAAAGAGTTTTGGTGTTTATGTCTGTAATGGTAAAGGGTTTTGGTGTTTAGGCTTGTAATGGTAAAGAGTTTTGGTGTTTATGTCTGTAATGGTAAAGGGTTTTGGTGTTTATGTCTGTAATGGTAAAGGGTTTTGGTATTTAGGGTTGTAATGATAAAGGGTTTTGGTGTTTATGTCTGTAATGGTAAAGGGTTTTGGTGTTTATGTCTGTAATGGTAAAGGGTTTTGGTGTTTAGGGTTGTAATGGTAAAGGGTTTTGGTGTTTAGGGTTGTAATGGTAAAGGGTTTTGGTGTTTAGGCTTGTAATGGTAAAGAGTTTTGGTGTTTATGGCTGTAATGGTAAAGGGTTTTGGTGTTTATGTCTGTAATGGTAAAGAGTTTTGGTATTTAGGGTTGTAATGGTAAAGGGTTTTGGTGTTTAGGGTTGTAATGGTAAAGAGTTTTGGTGTTTAGGGTTGTAATGGTAAAGAGTTTTGGTGTTTAGGGTTGTCTGTAATGGTAAAGAGTTTTGGTGTTTAGGCTTGTAATGGTAAAGAGTTTTGGTGTTTAGGCTCGTAATGGTAAAGGGTTTTGGTGTTTAGGGTTGTAATGGTAAAGAGTTTTGGTGTTTATGGCTGTAATGGTAAAGGGTTTTGGTGTTTATGGCTGTAATGATAAAGGGTTTTGGTGTTTAGGGTTGTAATGGTAAAGAGTTTTGGTGTTTATGTCTGTAATGGTAAAGGGTTTTGGTGTTTATGGCTGTAATGGTAAAGGGTTTTGGTGTTTATGTCTGTAATGATAAAGGGTTTTGGTGTTTATGTCTGTAATGGTAAAGGGTTTTGGTGTTTATGTCTGTAATGGTAAAGGGTTTTGGTGTTTAGGGTTGTAATGGTAAAGGGTTTTGGTGTTTAGGGTTGTAATGGTAAAGGGTTTTGGTGTTTATGTCTGTAATGATAAAGGGTTTTGGTGTTTATGTCTGTAATGGTAAAGGGTTTTGGTGTTTAGGGTTGTAATGGTAAAGAGTTTTGGTGTTTATGTAAAAGGTATAGAATTCACAGTGAGGCAAGCTGTGGTGTAACTGACCACTCTCCTGTCTTTCCACAGTCAGAACTGACAACAATCAGTGCTAATGTTTAAATGAAGACAGTAGACGATGAAATTAAATCAGGCATCTCTCTTTCTGTTTTTTTCCCCCGCTAATAAAGAGCTGTTAACAGTTCAGTTCGTGTTCCAGCACCCAGTCTCCACAGTGAAACTGCACTGAAGGGAAATCTGTTGATCACACTGTCGTCGGAGTTTGAAGGAGATAAATCTTACACTTTATCAAACCAACCATTCTTATCAGTCAGCACACAACAGATGTGTCTGTAAAAATCACTAGGCTTCTAGCTTCTCTAACAGATTTTCATCATCACTGCCGAGCGGCCAGGTGATCTGGATCTGCTTCATAATTACAACGTCTGTGCTTCTCAAATGGACATCATCCTCTCTGGATTTCAGCAGCCATGAAGCTGCGGTGGGGACCAGTACTGGGAAACCCAACAGTGACAGCCAACTGAACAAAATCCAAGACATGAAGAGAATGCAGAAAACAACTTAAAAATTAACTTAGGGATATTTAACAAAGAGAAGATTGGAAACTTAAAAAAAAAAACATAGAATGCAAGTACACTTCAGCTCTAAACAAGTACTGTTTGTGTGTGTGTGTGTGGGTGTGGGTGTGGGTGTGTGTGCATGTGTGTGTGGGCATGTGCGTGTATTGGCTAGAGCTACAATCACATCACTCCAGTCTGCATACTCTTTCCTGTCTGTTTGGTCTTTAGCATAACTGTCACAAACTGACAGAAAATCCAGCCTCTTCCTGGACTCAACAGCGGGACACGTAATGCCTCCTGTCCCACAGTTCTGTTCTCCACTTCTACACCCTGCTTCTCCTCTTTTTTCATTCTTGCGTTCAGATTCTGTCCATCCTGCTGGCCGTGCTTGGCCAGTGCTTTAGGTAATATAGATGCGGTGAAAGTCATTGGCACCGAAAGCGGCGTTGCACTTGGGACATTTTCTCTGACGCGTGTCGTAACGAGTCTTCAGACACTCGTAGCAGAACACATGGAAACACTTGGTGAGTACAGTCTCCTTGTCACGCATGTTACAGCAGGGGCAGCGCAGTTTGGCCTGAGACACACACACACACACACATATTAGTCCACTGATTTACACACTAACATTCCCACTCAGATAGTCACTACACATTCTATAGTTCATACCAGAGCAGCCACATCTGCTAATCTCATCCACAATCTGTTAATCTCATCCATAATCTTTTTTTTTATCTGATCATATTTTCCACCCTTAAGTATAACTCCAAAAGAACAAAAAAAAAAGGTGTGGATGGAACAGATTAAAATCACTAAGTTCATTTATTTACACGCATACACACTCAGTGTGTGACAGGATCATTCTCTCATTTTACCTTGTACTGGTTAATCTCCTCCTGCAGAATCTCATCAGCGTCTGTGTACATTTCAACTTTCTTCTGTTTCTCCAGCTTTCGGCGCAGTCTGGACAGATCCTCCTGCAACACAGTCACTCAGTTCAATAAACACTATATAAACATAGTGTGACTATAAATAAACCTATGCAACAGACTCTCACTGTCCATGTTTTATTCAATTGTCTAAAATATTATTTTTCTGAAATGTCATAAATGGTAATCATTTAATATTCATAAAGAGGTGGTTTTGGATGTGTGTGTGTGTGTACCTGGGCTCGTTTGAGGTTTCCACTCTCTCTCTCACGGGCGGTGCGGTTATCCAGGACAGAGGCCTGGATCTCCCTCAGCTTGGCCTGCGAGTGCTCCAACTGCACCTTCAGGTCCTCAGCCAGCTGTGCTGCCTCCACAGCCTGGCACACAGACAGACAGAGACACAGAGAGAGAGAGAGAGGGAGAGAGACAGAGAGAGAGACAGAGACACAGAGAGAGAGACAGAGACACAGAGAGAGAGAGAGAGAGACAGAGACAGAGAGAGAGTCAGAGACACAGAGAGAGAGAGAGAGAGAGACAGAGACACAGAGAGAGAGAGAGAGAGACAGAGACAGAGAGAGAGAGAGAGAGACAGAGACAGAGAGGGAGAGGGAGAGACAGAGACACAGAGAGACAGAGACACAGTGAGAAACCGAGAGAGAGAGGGAGAGATGGACTGAGGATTGAGGAGACTCTATGGTAAAGCTTCTCCATGGTAACCCAGTGATATCAGTTAGACTGAGACTCTATGGTAAAGCTCCTCCATGGTAACCCAGTGATATCAGTTAGACTGAGACTCTGTGGTAAAGCTTCTCCATGGTAACCCAGTGATATCAGTTAGACTGAGACTCTATGGTAAAGCTTCTCCATGGTAACCCAGTGATATCAGTTAGACTGAGACTCTATGGTAAAGCTTCTCCATGGTAACCCAGTGATATCAGTTAGACTGAGACTCTATGGTAAAGCTCCTCCATGGTAACCCAGTGATATCAGTTAGACTGAGACTCTATGGTAAAGCTCCTCCATGGTAACCCAGTGATATCAGTTAGACTGAGACTCTGTGGTAAAGCTTCTCCATAGTAACCCAGTGATATCAGTTAGACTGAGACTATATGGTAAAGCTTCTCCATGGTAACCCAGTGATATCAGTTAGACTGAGACTCTATGGTAAAGCTTCTCCATGGTAACCCAGTGATATCAGTTAGACTGAGACTCTATGGTAAAGCTCCTCCATGGTAACCCAGTGATATCAGTTAGACTGAGACTCTATGGTAAAGCTCCTCCATGGTAACCCTATCAGTTTGCCAGAGGAGGAGCAGAGGAGACCCTCTCTAACCTTTCTCTTATGGAGTTCCAGCGCCTGAGTGCGGACGGCCAGCTCCTTCTCCAGCGCGGCCAGTGTGGTCTGCAGGATTCCCTCCTTCTCCTCCAGCTTCTGCACCACCAGCAGCTGAGCATCCACCTGCACCCACCACATCACCATATATACACTCCTATTATACACCATAGCTATACACCCTCCCACTGTACACACACACTGCACACGACCCACCACACACCTACACATTTACACTGCAGTCAGTAAAGCTGAAGAGACACGCTCTTCACAAAGGTGGAATCTTCTAGAATCATTACCAAGAACTAAAAACAAAACAACAAGTACACTTCACTCTATGCGGCATCTCTTTCATCAAAATTTCTATTTGATTTTATTATCGGCTATATATTTTAATATTTTTCATTTTGCTTGTTACACAATAAATACAAGTGTGTGTGTGTGTGTGTGTGTGCGCACATGCATGTACATGTGCATGTGAACGTGTGTGCACACGTGTGGCTTGGTCTGCGCATGTGTGTCTGTACATGTACATGCGTGTGATCCTTTTTAATCTAACAGCATGTTTCTTCTCCTTACCTGTGTTTTGAAGGTGAGCACCTGGTCAGCCAGCTCCTCTTTCTCCTCCCTGAGGAGTTTGTAGATCTGATTGGATTTAATTCTCTCACTCATCAGTTTGAAGTTGGCGTCGTCTTTCTCTCGAAGCTGCTGCATCAGCCGACTGTTCTGCTCCTGCATGTCCTCAAAGGCCTGTCCTGTCACATCCATCTCACTCAGCAACGACTCCTCCTCCTGCACGCAGACACACGCACACATACACGCACACATACACGCACACGCATGCACACATACGCGCACACGCACACACACACACACACACACGCACACACACACGCACACACACACGCACACACACACGCACACGCATGCACACATACGCGCACACGCACACACACACACACACACGCACACATACACGCACACGCACACACACACACGCACACGCACACACACACGCACACGCACACACACACACACACACACACACGCACACATACACGCACACGCACACACACACGCACGCACACACACACGCACACACACACACACACATATGAAGACATCTCCACCGAAACACCGCCTCAACCACACCTGTCTTCAATCTGCTTTTCTTCACATCACCACTAATAGAGAAAATAGTCACTGTATAAATAAACACATAATTACTAATCAAATCAATCTGCCTTTCTTCACATCACCACTAATAGAGAAAATAGTCACTGTATAAATAAACAAATAATTACTAATCAAATCAATCTGCCTTTCCTCACATCACCACTAATAGAGAAAATAGTCACTGTATAAAGAAACAAATAATTACTAATCAAATCAATCTGCCTTTCCTCACATCACCACTAATAGAGAAAATAGTCACTGTATAAATAAACAAATAATTACTAATCAAATCAACAAATATTAGCATACAAATAAACCAGTGGTGAGCAGTGATGGCTAGGTTTAATACTGATGTATAGAGCTGGAGTTAGTATTGATGTACGCAAATAGGATTAGTGTTGATGTATAGAGCTGGGATTAGCGTTGATGTACAGAGCTGGGATTAGTGTTGATGTACAGAGCTGGGATTAGTGTTGATGTATAGAGCTGGGATTAGTGTTGATGTACAGAGCTGGGATTAGTGTTGATGTGTAGAGCTGGGGTTAGTGTTGATGTATAGAGCTGGGATTAGTGTTGATGTATAGAGCTGGGATTAGTGTTGATGTATAGAGCTGGGATTAGTGTTGATGTATAGAGCGGTGTGAGAGCAGGTTGTGATGACTCGTACCTGTTTGGTGGCAGTGAGTTTCTTCTGTAAATGGTCAATGGTCTCCTCAGCCACACGGATCTTCCTCAGAGCGTCTTCATCCGCCAGTTTCTTACTCTCCTTCCTCTCCCTCTCCTCCAGCTCTCGAACCCGCTGCCTCAGCTCATCCACCTATCACAGCACACAGCCATTAGGAACACCACCCATGTCCACAACCATCAGGAACACCACCCCTGGCCACAGCCATTAGGAACACCACCCATGTCCATATCTTAGGTACTGCATAGGCCGCTAAACTACCGATGATGAATATACATCTCTCTCTCTCTCTCTCACACACACAGACACATCTATGCTTTAAACTGATCTGAGAACAGGTGGTGGCTGAAGGCTTAATGGTGCCACTGGTGCCCTTAACATTCAGGCAGGAAAAAAAAAAACATTCCCAAACTGAGGCGACTCTGTAGAGGAAACCTTCCATGTCTGATTAGCCGCAGTGGGAAAGACAGGGGCAACACAAACCCTACTGAGCACTGATCTTTCAAGAGCATTGGTGACTAAAGGATAAGATCATCACACAATAAAAAAAAAAATCCACATCATCAAAAAGACAAATGATTAAATCAATGTGCTGTGTAACCACCTCATGATATTTAAGCACAGAGACACACAGAGGAACAGACACACAGAGACACAGACCTCAGCTTTAGACTTCCTCTCTGCTGCCATCAGCTGCACCTTATCTCTCTGCTCTTTGGGGGCTGACTTATACATGTCCAACAGCAGCTTCATCTCCTTCTGAGACTCCTGGGCTTTCCTGTCAGGCATCAACAGACAGCCATGAAAAAGAGAGAGAGAGCGAGTGAGTGTGTGTGTGAGTTTCACTCTGGATAAAGACATTTTCGAAAAGAACACATGTAAATAAGGAGCCTTCAGCTAAGCCAGGTTGAATTATCTAAATCCCAAATTTGCCTAATTTTTAAGCAAACTTCTCACACTTGATCTCTTTGGTAGAGATGTCCCGATACCACTTTTTCACTTCCGATACCGATGCCAATACCACAGATGTGGCGCGCCTGACAGCAGCGCAAACTCACAGTGTCATGTAGTAGGCTATACAGTCCCCAGGCTCACAGTGTCCCAGATAACAGTATTTTAATGCTTCAGGAAAGATTACTCACTGCCAGGTCAGCAAAGATTTGTTGTAGATAAAGCTTAGTATCATGTCTTTTCCATGAGCTTACACCTTGGATTTACTGATAGTGATTAATCTTTTCTGAAGCAAGGCTCTATTCGTGGCGCGTCATGCAAAATAAACTTAAGACACATTATTATACTAACGAAAACAAAAAGTATCCCTTTCATTCTAAAGATCTGCCTTAAATTAACCCCATACCGATATTCAAAATTAAACACACATACATGACTTTTTTTTTCCCATTTAATAATAAAAACGTCACTTTGACGCAGTAATCCGCTGATGAACTTCGCCATGCTTTTAGTGTTAAATAGGTTGTTGGCGTCAGGGACACCCCTCGAAACATCTGCACTGCACATTTTGCATTTGACTGTTGTATTTTTTTCCTCTTCAAGGTTGAAATACTTCCACACCGCTGACGTGACTATTCTACAGAGAGCTATCATGCTCATGTGACTAATTGACTACTACTGTTGTCACCACGTGACACTGCGCATATCGGATCATAGATTTTTCTCCCCTCCGATATCCGATCCAGTCTTCTGGGCCAGTATCGGCCCGATACCGATGCCTCGGATCGGATTAGGACCGCCCTACTCTTCGGCAAAGGGAATACCTTGAGGGTAGCATTTAATCCAGACTTTCAGACAGCCCTCTGACTAGCAAGAAGACTTCAGTCACTGAGGAAAGTCTCCTAATCTCTGATCTACAGAAGCAGAGCAAGGGCGGGGCTGAGATAGTCCTGCTCACAGAGACAAATCCTGAAGTGTTTTGTTTCTAAGCTTCAATTGCCATGATTCACACAGCTCTCTCCATTTCCAACTAATCACTAGACAGTTAATTAATAAATCAGCGTGAGTCAGTGCAGAGCAGCACAGGAAAACAACGTGCGAGGCAGAGTCAGAACAATTCACTGAAAACATGCAATTGTGACTTTATATGTGTTGTACCGTTTGTTTAGTCTGTCTCCTCTCGCTTGGACGCAGACCAACACATTCCTGCAGCCTAGGCCGGGGCTTTGTCAGGGGAGCATTAAGGAAGGTCCTCAATGCTGGACTCACTTTACAGAGTGCCTTAAGCTCAGACAACCACAGAACAGCAACCTTAGCTCCAGAGTTTCTTTAAACTCATAAGCTGCCTGTTCTTGACGCTGTCCCTGCACTCTCATATACGGAGTGACAGACATCCCTACAGCGTTACAGACATCTCCACAGCGTTACAGACATCTCCACAGCGTTACAGACATCCCTACAGCGTTACAGACATCTCCACAGCGTTACAGACATCCCTACAGCGTTACAGACATCCCTACAGCGTTACAGACATCCCTACAGCGTTACAGACATCTCCACAGCGTTACAGACATCCCTACAGCGTTACAGACATCCCTACAGCGTTACAGACATCTCCACAGCGTTACAGACATCCCTACAGCGTTACAGACATCTCCACAGCGTTACAGACATCTCCACAGCGTTACAGACATCCCTACAGCGTTACAGACATCCCTACAGCGTTACAGACATCCCTACAGCGTTACAGACATCTCCACAGCGTAACAGACATCCCTACAGCGTAACAGACATCCCTACAGCGTAACAGACATCTCCACAGCGTAACAGACATCCCTACAGCGTAACAGACATCCCTACAGCGTAACAGACATCTCCACAGCGTAACAGACATCCCTACAGCTTTCAGAATGGAGAGTGTTCATTGTGCATATGTTTGAATGAACATTTTTCAGTGCGGATCGTGTATATGTGTGAATGAACAGTTTTCAGTGCGGATTGTGTACATGTGTGAATGAACAGTTTTCAGTGCGGATTGTGTACATGTGTGATTGAACAGTTTCAGTGCGGATTGTGTACATGTGTGAATGAACAGTTTTCAGTGCGGATTGTGTACATGTGTGAATGAACAGTTTCAGTGCGGATTGTGTACATGTGTGAATGAACAGTTTCAGTGCGGATTGTGTACATGTGTGAATGAACAGTTTTCAGTGCGGATTGTGTACATGTGTGAATGAACAGTTTCAGTGCGGATTGTGTACATGTGTGAATGAACAGTTTCAGTGCGGATTGTGTACATGTGTGAATGAACAGTTTCAGTGCGGATTGTGTACATGTGTGATTGAACAGTTTTAGTGCGGATTGTGTACATGTGTGATTGAACAGTTTTCAGTGCGGATTGTGTATATGCGTGAATGAACAGTTTCAGTGCGGATTGTGTATATGCGTGAATGAACAGTTTCAGTGCGGATTGTGTATATGCGTGAATGAACAGTTTCAGTGCGGATTGTGTATATGCGTGAATGAACAGTTTTCAGTGCGGATTGTGTACATGTGTGAATGAACAGTTTCAGTGCGGATTGTGTACATGTGTGAATGAACAGTTTCAGTGCGGATTGTGTACATGTGTGATTGAACAGTTTTCAGTGCGGATTGTGTACATGTGTGAATGAACAGTTTCAGTGCGGATTGTGTATATGCGTGAATGAACAGTTTCAGTGCGGATTGTGTACATGTGTGAATGAACAGTTTTCAGTGCGGATTGTGTACATGTGTGAATGAACAGTTTCAGTGCGGATTGTGTACATGTGTGAATGAACAGTTTCAGTGCGGATTGTGTACATGTGTGAATGAACAGTTTTCAGTGCGGATTGTGTACATGTGTGAATGAACAGTTTCAGTGCGGATTGTGTACATGTGTGAATGAACAGTTTCAGTGCGGATTGTGTACATGTGTGAATGAACAGTTTCAGTGCGGATTGTGTACATGTGTGATTGAACAGTTTTCAGTGCGGATTGTGTACATGTGTGAATGAACAGTTTCAGTGCGGATTGTGTATATGTGTGAATGAACAGTTTTCAGTGCGGATTGTGTACATGTGTGATTGAACAGTTTTCAGTGCGGATTGTGTACATGTGTGAATGAACAGTTTCAGTGCGGATTGTGTATATGCGTGAATGAACAGTGCCTCATACTTCAACTCTGCTCTGAGCATTTTCAGCGTGTCAGAATCCTTCCTCTTCAGCTCTTCGCTACGTTGTCTCTCTCTCTCTCGTTCTCTCTCTCGTTCTCTCTCAGCCTCCCTCTCTCGCTCTCTGGCTCGCTGTCTTTCCAGCTCCCTCCTCCTCTCCTCTTCCTCTTCCTGGTCTTCCTCCTCTTCTTTCTTCACCTCCAGTCCTCCGTCGCTCACACTCTCCTCCAACATCAAGGGCCCAGCGTCACCGCTCTGGCATCGCAGCTGAGAAAAGCACATCGTTTAACCGTGATGAAGCAGCTGCCGTGTAGTCTCATGAAAAAGCAGTAGTTGATGTGTAACAGAGGGAGTAAACAGTCAACAACATGTAAACTGCACTGACATAGCAGCTGATAAGATCTCTGGTAAAGAATTTCTAAAACGGTAAATTTGCTGACTGTTCCGATTGAAAAAATACCACAAACTTTCAGACCTTTTCAACTCGAACTTACATGAGGTGAATGATCTGTTCTGTCATGAACAGTGACACAAGAGGTTCAATTTTCTTTTCTTCGAATGACGGATGTCTCAGTCATCGTGCATAAAGCAAGAGTAAAGCTAAAGGCAAGAGTGGGTGACAAACCTTGTTGATTTCCATCTGTGTTTCACGCAGTTTTCTCTTGTATCGCTGCACGTCCCCCTTGAGCTGATGGTTGTGGTTCTGAAGGCTGCTGATCAAATGCCGCATTTCTCTGTTTATTGGGCCTGCAGTGGGTCAGAGAACCATACAGGTGCCCATCAGACACCATCAGACATTTCACTGAAACGCAGCGTCCGTCTGATGTTGAACCTGTGCCAAAATGCTCAATAACTCGCTAATCAGATACACCCCTCCCGCGCACTTCCTGTCTGCTTCCGTGGTTACAGTAAAACAAATCTAGCAACGGGATCTCACAGCATAGAAATCTAAATCTCACATCTACACACTGTCTCCAAACAAAATGCTGAGACGAACGGAAGACTGTTACCCGCTTGTTCATTGGCAGCCAGGTTTTGCTCAAACTCAATACGTAGCATCTCGTATTCTTTCCGCACTTGGGCCAAGGTGTCCTCCAGCTGGATGAGCTCTGTGCGTAGTTTCTTCTGCTGGGACAGCTCATCGCTCTGCACAGGCAGAAAAAAATTATTCTCCATTCATCTCTGCCACCGCCACCACGGTGACTTCACTTTCGTCCTAAATGAACCACGTAAGCAGTTTCTAATCGCATCATCCGCTGCAGCACAGCAGACTCGGCATGCAGACGGCCCGATCTCACCTCCATGTGTTCGATCTGGCGCAGGTGGGCGTTCTTGGCGGTCAGCAGCAGGGCTCTGGCCTCGTCCAGCTGAGTCTTCACGCTCAGAGACTCGTTGTACAGCAGGGAGAACTGGGACTGGAGGCACTTGTATTCTGGTGTCTCCTTCACCACTTCCTCTGGAACGTTCCGCAGATCCATCTGCCGTACGGATGCACAGACATGTTACATGAAGCATTTGCTGTTTTAACACAACCAAAAGGTATCTCACGGCAGCTGAAATAAAACAGAGCAAATCGAGTGGAAGAAAGGTGATGTTTCCCAGTCTATCCACCCTCAGCATCACCGGCTCACACCCAACACAACCAGCCAAAAGTCATCTAGAGTATGATGATGATGATGATGATGATGATGTGTGCTGGAGTCTGGTTTAACTTTAGCTGCGGTGGGCAGGGAGGTCCAGGAGAATGGACTGGAAAGATTTGGAGAATTCCAACTTCTCCGTTACCTTCAGCTTCTCGCTCTCTCTCACCGCCTCCTGGAGCTCCTGCTGCACCTTCTCCAGCTCCGCCATACGACTGTTGGCCAGCTCCTGGTTCTGTTCCAGCTCCGCGTTCAGCTGCTCAAACTGGGAATGAGCAAAAACCAAGAACAAGTTGATACTGGGTGTAGGCGTATGTCAGACTGCCTGCCGAGTTTGAATGTGAAGCCATAATGGCCGGTGTACACGGCCAGTCCTCACCTTCTGTATGTTCAGCGTGATCTGTCCTCCTGGCAGGCCTCCGGAGCGCCCCGTGGCGTGGTACCCTGAATTTAACTAATACAAACCAACACTGAGCTGATTACCACAAAACTTCCAACAGGGTAGTGTAGTTATAAACATGAAATGCCCAGTTCTCTCAATTTTCTCAGTCAAGGAACGTAATACAGCTGACAGTCATTACATCATGAGTTTAATGGAATTTGAGACAGTTTTTACCCGCACTCCCTTTTCATGAATGTAGAACTTATAGCTCAACTGGCAACAATCAGGAACAGACAGAAGTAAAAAAAGAATGAAAAAAAAAGGAATGACCTGTATAGTCCTATGTGCAGTGGATCTATCACAGTTTTAACCTGCAACAATGTTTCTTAGAACTGTCCCTGACAAATACATGACCAAGAGAAAACAAAGAGAAAGATCAAACAAAGAAGACGCCGGGCTGACCTGCTCTAAAGCCTCAGCAAGGTGCTTGTTGAGCTTCTGTTCCCTCTTACGGATCTTCTCAATGTCCCACTGCAAGTCCTCCACCGCCGTCTCCATCTCAGACACCTTGGTCTCAGAGCTGGTCACCTTGTCAACCAGCTCATTATACTGCAAAGAGCACAAACCTTCAGATCAAACCCCACCTGCACGCTGACAAACACATCTCTGACTAACTCAGCAAAGCTCAGTCAAAGCACAACCAGGACAGGACTGTCCCCTACCTCCAGAGACATTTTGTGGTGTCTTCCCTGCAGCGAGGTGGCCAAGTCCTGGAGACGGTTATTCTCATCCAGCAGCGTGTGGTTTAAGGCCGCAATCTCTCTCTCACGGTCATCCTCACACACTGACAGGGAAAAGAAAAATGAACTTCACTTTCCTGGACACCAACACGTCTCCACCATCACAATACACATCTCCACCATCACACAACACATCTCCACCATCACACTACACGTCTCCACCATCACACTACACGTCTCCACCATCACACTACACGTCTCCACCATCACACATCACGTCTCCACCATCACACATCACGTCTCCACCATCACACATCACGTCTCCACCATCACACAACACATCTCCACCATCACACTACACGTCTCCACCATCACACAACACATCTCCACCATCACACTACACAACACATCTCCACCATCACACAACACAACACATCTCCACCATCACACTACACATCTCCACCATCACACTACACATCTCCACCATCACACAACACATCTCCACCATCACACAACACATCTCCACCATCACACTACACATCTCCACCATCACACTACACATCTCCACCATCACACAACACATCTCCACCATCACACAACACAACACATCGCCACCATCACACTACACAACACATCTCCACCATCACACTACACATCTCCACCATCACACATCTCCACCATCACACATCACATCTCCACCATCACACATCTCCACCATCACACATCACATCTCCACCATCACACATCACATCTCCACCATCACACAACACATCTCCACCATCACACTACACATCTCCACCATCACACAACACAACACATCTCCACCATCACACAACACAACACATCTCCACCATCACACAACACAACACATCTCCACCATCACACAACACATCTCCACCATCACACAACACAACACATCTCCACCATCACACTACACGTCTCCACCATCACACATCACATCTCCACCATCACATTACACATCTCCACCATCACACTACACAACACATCTCCACCATCACACATCACATCTCCACCATCACACAACACAACACATCTCCACCATCACACAACACATCTCCACCATCACACTACACAACACATCTCCACCATCACACTACACATCTCCACCATCACACTACACATCTCCACCATGTCACTAAACCAGAAGAGTAATTAATGCCCTAGAGCTGAGCCTGTCATTACACACAGCCAGCACTACCACAACATGGCTTCACCATGACACGCAGGAACAACAAACGCCCATGTGTGTTTTAAAGCATGGGCCATGAAAAAAATACCCGATTTTACAGTGTAATGACGTAGAAACAAATTCGCACACAGAGTGAATCAATCTGCATGTAAGAACCAGATCATCCAAACTGCAGCCAAAGTCATCGTTTGAAATGGAGCGGTTTACCTGAACAACCAGTTCATCGGTTCACCACTGTGTACGAGTTTATACTTCGGAGCAGTTTTCTGTGTGGTGACTGTATTGGCAGATACACACCTGCAGCCTGAACGCGGGCACACAGGTCCTGGATGCAGGTGTGCAGGCGGTCAAAGATGCAGACCATGCATGCGACGGCTCCCTTGCTGAACTGCATGCGATCCTGCAGCTGCAGGCTGAGCTCCTCCTCGCTGCTGTTCTCCAGAGTGGACAGGAAAGACTTGGCACTGTCACTCAGCGGAGGAGGAGGGGGCGGAGCTACAGCAAAAGAAAAGACCAAAAGTATAACAGTTAATCCGCTGTGCAGTGCAAATGTAAGGCTTACAACAAATGACAGTTTTTTTTTCTTGTTTTTTTTTAAATGTTGGCAAATAATTTCCGCATGATGAAGGAAAGAGAACAAGCAGTCCAGATCTCAATTAGAGTAATTCAGTGAGGCGTTTACAGCACTGTCATGTGATTTGGTTTAAGACTGTTTGTGCACAGGAGTGTGAGACCATAACTGTCTTTGTGGAGTTTACCAGGGACCGTTTCCAGTGGTGGCTGCTCTGCAGAGAGTTCCTCCTCAAGCTTCTCCACCGCATCAGGCTGCGTCTGCTGCTCCTCTTCCTCAGGGGCAGGAGGCTGGGGAATACAGTCCTCCCCCTCAGCTGGGGCGGGCACAGGAGGAGAGGTCAGGACAGGGTCAGGAGCAGGTTCGGGGGCAGGGGTCGGCGCTGGAGAGGCCCTGGTGGGTTGAGGTGCAGGGGGCTCCACTGGCTCCACTCTCTGCAGCAGCTTGTGAACGTTTTCTTCAAGCTGCACGACAGACATATTTCAGTGACACTTAAACCAATGTCTCTAACCTGCAGGCTAGAGGAACACACGTCTACTGGTCTGACATTACTACTGCTGTAACCACTGCATCCGACTGTACAAATACAAACGTTAAACAGGAGACCAAGTCTGTCTTAAAGACAAGGGGTCAGAGTTCATTTAACCACTGTTTGCAAGTAAGAAACACCAGCTCAGACTTAACATATGTACATGGCAAAATAAAATAAATGAAAAGACTGCTGGAAAAAGACCGCATCAGACAGCAGTCAGCGAGAAGAGCAGGAAGTGTGGTGTGTATGCGGTGTAGGGACACAGGATACTGGGTTGAGTACCTGTGTCCAGTAGCGGTTCACTATAAGCAGAGTGGTGTCGTCAGTGGCCTGACGCTTCTCCAGCTTCTCAATCTTCTCTCTGAGCTCATCCTCCAGTGCCTGCCTCTGCTCCAAACGCTCACACAGTTTCTTATTCTTAAACTGAATCACCTTCATGTCCATCTCCTCCTGCAAAAAGGGGGGAAATAATCTAGCCTTGAGTCTGTTTTGGAAAACGATTCACACCCCCCCATCATGTGATACTGACAACCACAGGGTGACTTACAGTGGAAGACACTCCACCGATGCGAATGGGCTCAATGAGAGTGGTGGTCGTTTTCTCCTCTTTTTTGGACTTCTTCTCTGGTGGCCCTGGGGGACTGTCCCCACCAGAGGCGCGCTTCCCTCCTCCTGTGCCAGACATGGTCTGTGTTGAAAGAGATACAGGAAGACTGTCAGACAGAGGAGATGTTTAAAGCTGATGAGCTCTGGAAAAATGACCGTCAGGACAGAGGCGCTACTAAATGACTTTAAAATGTGGTTACAAATGTCATTAAGTGTTAAACAGTTTCACCACGCTGTCTGCTAACAAGATAACCCGACTGATAATAAACTTCTCTTTCTCGTATGCTGGGCTTACAACCCCCAGTTTGTAGCCAGCTACCTTGAGGAACTTCCAGACAGTGTTTTAACATTACAGGCGATAAGCTATATTTGTTACATCTGTTCCGATTAGTACCTTCTCCGTCCCAATGGGAGAGCTAACTAATGCTAATTCGCTACGATAGCCATCATTTCATCAATATATAATTTCTACGATCCAAAACCACCATTCTCTAGACCAGCCATATGTTATTGTTGCTATGCTAACATAAAGAATATAAAAAGCTAAAATAACCGGTTTTCAACCCTGCAGTGATTAAATTATTCGATGCTAACTTGCTAGTTGAGGATGGTTGATGCTAGCTTGCACTGCCAGTATTAGCTTTAGTTGGGACAGATAGCTGGTTATTTCAGTCATAATTTTAACTGCTTAGAGTCTAAGTTTGCTACTACTCGTAACAGCTATCTCTGTGTGTACTGCAGCAAAAGCTTCTTTAGTTCATGGCTAAATTAATATTTATCTATTCATTTCTGTGTACACAGGTACAAACCTGCACAAGCCGCAAAAACTATCACCAAATGAAGCCAACAAGCGGAAGTGACAGACACAAACTTCCTGCATGGCTTGCTGGCTAAATATTTCAAAATAATAGTCGATCGTTTTTTCTTCTACGTCGTTCCATTTCAACTCGTACATATTTGCGTATATTTTATATACATTCTTCCAAAACATTCAAAAGACAAAAGACTATCCAAAATAATAGATTTTATTTACTATTTTGAAGCCCCGAAGCACTTTAAGACCTCACAAAGTCTGGTGTTAGCAATACAGTGTTTTACTCGTTTGCCAGTTATCTGGATAACATTCAGGATATGCCGGGCTTCCCAGAGGAAACTTATTAGCGTCGCTAGGATACAGTGCAACACAAACATACCATGAAGTAATCCACTTTTGCTTTTGGCTAACCTTTTGTCTCAGGGAATAAAAATTTGCATGACAACTGCAGGGTGTAGGAAGAAGTTTCTTCGCACTGGTATCGCTTGTTTTGAAAGAGGACTATAATGTCGAAAATAGTGGTAAGAATGCAAGTATAAAACACAGCTTTCTGCCCATGAGCTGTTTAAAGAATATTTATTCACTTCTTATAAAGTAAGACACGGTTGAAAACGTCCTTTATCTGTCATAATTTATCAGTGTTGTCACGTTTATTTCGTAGGAGCCTCATCCATTAAAAGCCAAGGTGTTATTATGGTAAGTCCCCTGTGTGTATGATACAGAACCGAAGGCCAAATCCACCGTGACTAGTCCAAGAAGTAAAGCTTCGGGTGTTTTCTCCACTTACAGGGCAGACGTAAGCTACAGAGACATGGAAGAAATTGACAAAATTGAGTCTGACGCCACACCAGAGCTGGAAAGGTTTCTATCCTCATAATTTATTTTAACGATGATGTTAAAACCACGAGGAGGGTTTTGATTTAGTTCGTGACGCACGTCCATGGGCACACCCCCCCCCCCCTCCTCCACCACAGCCACCACCATCACCTGTGTTTTATAATTACAACAGAAGGGCGATGGGCTGTGTAAGCTCAAACTATTAAAGATGTTTGTATTTGTAACATATGTAATAAGTCACCAGAAGGCCATTACAATGTAGAATGTGCGTACAGTGTAAACAGACCAGAGACACTGTGTTCGCCATTGCCCTTTTTAGGTAAATAAATGAACCTGATATGAAGAGACATGGTAGGCTATTTTCTGCCACTTAAAGCGTTTGTTTTTCACAGGATCCTCTGTCGTGCTCTGGGTGTCGAGGCTGCTGAACCCAGAAGAGGGATTCTGGTCGACTTGTATTTGAACATCCTGTTGTTCTGCAGAGAGATGAAATACAACAAAGAGCAGACATCTGTTCTCCTCTCCATCGTCAAGAATGTACATCAGACCAACGCTGGTGATTCACCATAACACTGTTATGAACACCAGCCTTGTTTGGTTCAAGTTCTGCTTTATGTCTGTTTATAAACAGACATCGACTAATTTCACAAACTGTTCGACACGGATGTGAATGGCCAACACTGACATATTTATTTGCAAAAGTATATTCATAATTTTTATTATCTTGATTTTTCACCTCAGAAACGTCCTTTAACAACATGGATGACTGTTGGACTTACCTGACACATCTCCTGCTATGTCACTCAGTCACAGTACGTTGGCTTCAAGGTCTCCAAAGACAATATTATTTTCAAAAGGAAAGAAGTGCAAGATTGACTGTTTCTTTGTCAAATATGTTTTATATTTAAACTGTTATAACATATTTTCCATCTAATCTTCTACTGATGTTCTCCCCTCTAAAACCAGAGACCACCTTTTAGCATCAGCCTCTTCAGCTCAGAACAAGTCACCCAGTTTACAAAGTATTTCATCAACACTTACATGCGACACTACGTCCTGTACAAGTACATATTTACACCTCAGGTGATCAAAAGTTCATTCCTATTCTGAGATTTCCAGACTGCCTCTCGTTCATGCTGTAAGCCACTGAACACTAATGTGGCTGTTAATTTATTTGGATCCTCTCTTCTCTAAGGTCTGCCTAGACCTGTCTCTGTCCTACTGCGGGCTCCCACAGCACACGGCTCCTGACCAGGAGGCCTTTTCTGGTACTGCTGCTGAACACTGACAATTCAGACAATTCAACTTATCTGCAGTACCTGCGGAGCAGCTGAGGTGTGGTGCTCACTGTGGGTGTGTTGTGTCTGTAGAATGTGTGTCAGATGGACTGCGTGGGCCAGAAAGAGAGTGTGTGACAGAGAGAGAGTGTGAACAGCCGTGCGTCTCTATAGAGCCACTGAAGACAGGGGCTGAAGCCACAGAAGCAGGTACCCTGAACACTGGAGCGGAGCAGAGCTAAAAGAACCTGTTACATTTCTTATAGGAGTATATAACACAATCCCATAATGGTATTCATATAACACTATAACACTCATGTAATAGTATTCCTGCTACTGTTAGGAATGTGTGCATTAGAAGCATTTTTAATGTCTAGATACAAGTTATACTGACCCATCAGAAATAGTTTCAACATGTTTAGAAAAAATTATCTTATCTCCCTCAGCACGTCCGTCCTCTAAGGCAGAGCTGAGGACAATAGTTCAACAGGAAGTGAAAGAGGAAGTGATGCGTTTGACTGCCCAGCTCCAACAGCGTTTGCAGGAAAGTGCAGAACAGCTGAACAGCGCGCTGGTGTCACTGGAGACGAATCTCAAAAGTAAAAAGTGAGAGAAAAGCACCCCCATCTGGCTCCATGTGCACATTTTCTGTTTTCACTCTTCAGCCAGTCAAAGAAAATGATGCCTCTCAAGTTACTTCAGCCTTTTTTCTGTATATGCCTGTTGTCGTGTGCTCGTGAAAAAACTGTATGTGCTGTGTGTTATGTCCTGATCAAACAGCATGAATATCACATTAGCTGTAAAGGAGATAGCAGAGCAGGGTACCAAAATATAATCCCAACACACTGGCAGAGGTTAGGTAAAATAAGTTTCTTTAATATTAATTATATATTTTATTTTCAAATCAGTACAGTACCTTTCAAAGTGTGGACACAACAGTAAGAGAGGCATTGCCTTAACACAGGCTTTAATGTGATCCTCAGTCTCCAAAGAACAAGAATGTCACCATTTCTGTCTGTTAGGGTTCAAGCTGACGAGAGAGTATTTATCCACGGCAAACATGCAAAAATCACCTGATTCTGGAACTTGCAGAAAACAATCACACACACACACACACGACTGGTTTTCGAACAGACAGCGTGATAAAACATAACAAAACATATGTTGTAGATTTAGCTCAGAGAACATGAGCATTCTGTTTTGTTTTACTGCATTTACTGTGGTCATGAGGTTTCTATGGTAACCCCATCTCTGTGGTGTAATAGACAGTTCTCTTACTTTAGGACACTTAAGGTGTTAAAACGTTAGGGTTAAAGCCACTCTTTATTGGACAGGACTGGAATGGATGTAGTATAAGCTTTACACTGGGTGCTATCCAGTCACAATCAACATCTCTGTTAAGGTAGAAATTACAAATCCATTCTAATTGGAATCTTAGAGAAAGACCTCTAAGAGACAGAGAGACAGGGGGTACAGAAGCACCACTGACAGGATTAGATATTGAAAAACGTTGTAGGTTCACAAATGCTGTTTTTTGTTTTGTTTTTAATCCTGTTAGATTATAAAATATTTAGCCCTGTTGAGGAATCCATGGTTTCCACAACACAAATGTCAACATGGATTAAACACTCATTTAGCAAATGCAGCCAGATTAGTAAAATCAGAGAAAGAAAATCTATTGAAATGTGGAACAAATTAATCTGACATTTTCCTTCTTGCTTTAAACTGTGCGATCATTATGATGAATAAATAATGGAATTATGCTCGTCTCACGTTGGACTGACTCTGGTCCCTGAATTACTCAGACCAGTAACACAACCCATGTTTCATAAAACGAAAAGCAAAACAGAGTGCTCCACTAAAACTCTTAATGTTTCACAAACAAAATGTTCCCAAAGTGGGGGGGGGGGGGGGGGGGGGGGGGGGGGGGCAATATTACAACTCTTAATTGTCAAACTCTTCCAGACCCAGAAGAAAAACTTTCGTGGTGTTTTGGAAGAGGGCCGCTCGGTTCTGCTGTTCCCCTTTCTTCACCCAGTGTCCGTATATCCGGAAAGCGCAGCCGTCAATCAGCTTACGCACACCGCGCAACGAGTAAGGGTCCCTGGCCAGGAGCTCACGGGTCAAGGGTCGTGCCCTGTGGTACCGGCACTGTATGCGAATACAGCCCAGCACGGTCCAGATCATGACCTGCGCATATAACAGACCATCCCGATACTCAGACTTCAGCCAGGACACACACACGTAAACACTCACACTGAATGAGACACGCACTCTCTGGTCGTGCAGTACAGCACCTTACCCCACTAAGACCTCTCATTTACAATGACTCTGTACCAGCATCCTTTAATATTTCTGTTTCTCTCCTGTGTGTTATGTTTAAATGTCTTCTGTTTTTCACATTGGTAAAAACTATGGTTTCAGTGAAAGCTTAGATTTATTCTAATGGCAAACTGCAATTCTTCATCAACTGAATACACCAAAGCTGGTACTCAAAGTCTTCAGGACTAAAATAGTCACTCACTCTGAAGGTCTTTCTGGGGCTGAAGAGGCGAACCTTCTCCCTCTGGTACTGGCAGAAGAAGGGATGAGCCAAGGCCTGTTCAGCCGTCAGACGCTTCGCCGGCTCCAGCTCCAACAGCCCGCAAATCTGGAACACACACACAGGCTTTTAGTGTTACTAAACCAGTTACACCAGTGACACTGAAACCTCTCTGTCAGGAGATGGGGTGTGAAAAAAAGTGTAAGACAATCAGAGAGAAGAAGGATTATGTTCACAAACTATTTCACGATTTAAACACTGCATCACAGGATTCCTCAGGTCTGGAGTCTGGCCCTCCAGGACTAGACTGGAAATCTGTATTAGAATGATCCAATAAGAAAACATTTAAAAAACCCAGACTGGAAGCAAAGAGACTGACCAGGTCTTTCACGGTGCTGGACCTGTCGTCCCACTCTGGAGAACTGAACTGGTACCGACCCTCCATAATCATGCGGAGCATCAGGAGCTGTTTGCGATGCCAGAAGGGTGGAGATCCAGCTAACAGGGTAAACAGAATCACGCCACACGCCCACCTAAACCACAGACAGGAGGGCAGAGAGTCAGAGGATGGAAAAAAAAAATCACCTCTCACTGTCCAACTCCACGACACCATGACAACGTGGGGACAAAATATGAAGTGTGTGTCTGACGTCACTGTTTTTTTCAGTTTAAAACAAGAAATCTAAGTCTCTGCATCACTGTAGCTGTGCCCCAATTTCTACTCCCCTTAACACCACTACTCCCCTTAACACTTCCTTAACACCTCTATTCCCCTTAACACCTCTACTCCCCTTAACACTTCCTTAACACCTCTATTCCCCTTAACACTTCTACTCCCCTTAACACTTCCTTAACACCTCTACTCCCATTAACACCACTACTCCCCTATTCCCCTTAACACTTCTACTCCCCTTAACACCTCCATTCCCCTTAACACTTCTACTCCCTGTAACACTTCCTTAACACCTCTACTCCCCTTAACACCACTACTCCCCTTAACACTTCCTTACCACTTTTACTCTCCTTAACACTTCCTTACCACTTCTACTCCCCTTAACACCTCTACTCCCCTTAACACTTCCTTAACATTTCTACTCCCCTTAACACCTCTACTCCCCTTAACACTTCCTTAACACCTCTACTCCCCTTAACACCACTACTCCCCTTAACACCTCCTTACCACTTCTACTCCCCTTAACACTTCCTTACCACTTCTGCTCCCCTTAACATTTCAGTGAATCATGTCTGTGCAGTGAAACATTTCTATTCAGCAAGACATTTCTGTTCAGTGAATCATCTCTGTTCAGTGAATCATCTCTGTTCAGTGAAACATGTCTGCTCAGTGAATCATCTCTGTGCAGTGAAACATTTCTGTGCAGTTTTGTGCAGTGATCTGAGGACTCACAGGTCCACCTCTCTCCCATATCCCTCGTGCGTCTCGTCCATGGAACATTTGAGAATCTCCGGTGCTAGGTAACCTGGAGTTCCACACAGCTCTGCAGAGAGCAAACAAAACAACTCACACTGTGGTCTTAGTCGGTACAAAGAGATTAAAGAAAAGAAGTGCATTTCTTTAGCAGCCTGCCTGATCATGGGGCGAATACCCAAAATCCTAAAAAGCATCTCTCACCCCTCAGCTTCTCTCCAGGCTCCAGCTGGACGGAGAAACCGAAGTCGGAGAGTTTGATGTGGCCCTGGTCGTCCAGCAGGATGTTCTCTGGTTTCAGGTCCCGGTGAACGATGCTGAGAGAATGGAGATACTGGACGGCTTCCAGCAGCGCTCGCATTATACTCCTAAAAAACCGAGAATTTTAACAAAGGATCCGTTTTATCATGGTATTGTTCTCTACTTCGTTACAGACCAGCTAGAGAGTGTGTGTGTGTGTGAGTAAGAGAGAGAGACAGAGAGAGAGAGTGTGTGTGTGTGTGCACGCAGTCAGACAGTTCAGAGCTTAAACTGTGCAGAATGAATCACCTGGTCTCCTTCTCGCCAAGAGTGACTTTCTCCGTTAAATAATCAAAAAGTTCTCCTCTTCTCATGCTGAGGGGAACACAGAGAACGAGTCAACATCAACTCAACCACCACACAGTTCATCTACATCAGGCACGTTTACTAGCTGAAAATGGCAAGACATTGTAAATATGAATCTGCTCTGATTAAAACCACTATGCGTCTGATCCCCCCATTATTGAACAAAAAACCCCCAGAATTCTCAGGGATTCATAAAACTGCAGAAAATGATAATGCCAAATACCGCCTACATTTTTTCAGGATATGTTATGTATAATGCAAACCATAGGCCTATATGTTTATACGTTGCTTACAAGGTTAAGTTTAATATCTTACAATTTACAATTTAGTTATTTGGCAGACGCTTTTTACCAAAGCGACTTACAATTGGTGCATCAGTCGGATTTCTAATACCTTCAACAGAGATCATAATAAGATAGAGCGTCAAATTGCCCCTTCGCATTGCGCCCCTGGAATACTTTTACAAACAGAAATACAAGACAAAGGTTTGTTTTTTTTTTGTTTTGGTTTTTTTTTTTGTTTGTTTGTTTTGTTTTTTTGGTTTTTTTTTTTTTTTTTTTTTTTTTTACAGCCTTACAACATTACAAATTTAAAAACACAGAGAGAGAGAGGGAGAGAGGGAGAGAGAGAGAGAGAGAGAGAGAGAGAGAGGGAGAGACAGAGACAGAGAGAGAGAGAGAGAGAGAGAGCGAGAGAGAGAGAGAGGCAGAGACAGAGAGAGAGAGAGAGAGAGAGAATGAGGATCAGCTCATACTCACAGATCAAATACTAAAAATATGAAGGTTGTAGACTCGTAAGAATCAACGAGTGTGACTGTAACAGGGACAGACAGAGAACAGCGATCACTATCCAGACACGCGGTTAAACACCTTCCTCATACACGCTCCAGAGCAAATCAAAGAGATCTATGGTTTTCAGGGTTCACACTTACTGATAGACGGGTGTCCCTTCACCATATTGAGGACCTGGATCTCTTTTAAAGTGGAGCTTTTCACTTCCTCTAACTGTTGTTCTGTCATCTTCTCTGCGGTTATTTCTATGATCTTCACCGCGAGCTCTTGACCTGTCTGTTTGTGAACACATCGGCGCACCACGCTACTTACGCCTCTGCACGACAACAGATAAAAACAGATAAAAAACAAAGTAAATCTTAAATTCCTGTGTGCAAAATGTAGGTTATCAATTATGAGAACTTCCCATAGTGCGAGATGACGTGACAAATTTCAGTCGACGTACCATTTAAAACGATCTGGGAATAGTAATATTCATTTCTGTTTTATATTTAAACAGTAACTTACCTGCCAATAACTTCTTTGGGATCATACTTTTGATAGAACTCCTTAGCCCCTACCCAATCGGGTAGCTCATCTCCCACTTCTATGTCACGCGTCATTATGACAGCCTGGAGGTGTTTAAAAAAAAAATGTGTAAGACAACATTTTTTGTCATTTCTGTCACACAATGCATCGCTCAAATCAAATTAACCCTACAATTTACAAACAAACAAAGCGAATGTGTTTCAAGGACAAACCGGGTCTTCGTTGCCCAACCCCAGTTTATCGTCACTATGTGACCCTACCTGTGCAACTCGCATTAAAAGCGGAAAAAATGAACCTGTGACATAAACACTACATGCGACAATGCAATATGTCAACAAGACGCATTCGGCCGCTCAGAGACATCTGTGATCCACAGTTTAACAAACACCTTCAATTATACGTCTCATTCCGCAACACCCTTCTTCCTGAGAAGCGCTGAAAATACTCACATGAATTCCGAACAGTCAAAGAGACAACACGCTCATGTATTCTCGCAATACAATCAGGTCTGGGCGTGAACATGAATCTTGAACATAATAAAAAGCGCGGACATATCTGCAGATTTCGCAAATGTTCGAGAATTTCTCCAAAATATAAATGTCAGACTTCTTCCTCGTTACCCTGTTACTGACCGCACTAAACCAAACGTCGCATATACTGCCATCAAGAGGTCGGAGTTGGAAATGAAATGAGAAGCGTCAGCCTTTCATGTGTTTTATAGAAAATAATTTACAGACATAAACATAGACTAATATACAGCTGGGACACTGCAAAAGCTGTTTCGTCGTTTAGCAAGTGTCCTCAATCTATTAACCCTGCAGAAAAAGGGATCTTCGATTACGGATGGATCAACGCTTGCGCCGTGGGGGGCAGAATTGCTGAATTACTCTGTGTCTTGTGTAATCTTAAATTCTGCACTTCAGCGCTGTAGAACCACATAGCTTTACGGTAATACGGATTACAAATTGAGCTTTTCTACTGAATACGGGCTGTCTGGCTTCATGAGCGTCTTTCTGTCCACTGAGGTAAGGTTTATCTCCCTCCTTCTCCCTCTCTACGCCTCCTTTTCTTGCTCAGGAAGGCTACATGTAGGGTATAGTTTTTGTTAAACCAGATGTCTTTTCAGTACCGCAGTTAATGCTATCATAGCTGAGATTTTGTGGATTAAACACGAATCTCCGTCTCCTTGTTGTTGTGCAAACCACAATGGAAGAAAAGGGGTATGTTTGATTTATTTGGAAGGATGCCATTCTGCGTCTTCTGTGCATGCTCACCAAAATCACATGTTACGCAGATGTAGAAGGAGTTTTGTTAAATCTGAAGACGTTCTGTTTCGATAGTATTTAACACTGATATTACAGAATGCGCTAGTCAAGCATTTGCTCTAAAGAGCGAATTTGCATGTATACATATGTTATACATATACATATCTTAGCGCGAGCAGGCCACCTTGAGCGCTTGGTCCAGATGTGCAAATGTTTTCAACAGCTGCACGCAGTGGGAGGGCTTTGTTCCTCCGTTTGTTTTGGATTTTTTTCTTTTTCTTTTCTTTTTTTGGGGGGGGTTCAGTGATGAACGTGATTGGAATTTGACGTCTACGGACGTATTCTGTCATTTTACAACTAATCATATCTCTAGAATTTTTGGTCAGGTCGACTCTCTGGGGGAGATGAGCCAGGCATCGGATCCTCCTGCCGATGCTCCTGTTGTGGCGGAAGGTTCGGGACAGTTTTGTTTTCAGCTTCTTTCTGTATACTCGTTAAGTCCTACAGTGCAGCTGTAATGTAGGGTTTCTGTATACTCGTTAAGTCCTACAGTGCAGCTGTAATGTAGGGTTTCTGTATACTCGTTAAGTCCTACAGTGCAGCTGTAATGTAGGGTTTCTGTATACTCGTTAAGTCCTACAGTGCAGCTGTAATGTAGGGTTTCTGTATACTCGTTAAGTCCTACAGTGCAGCTGTAATGTAGGGTTTCTGTATACTCGTTAAGTCCTACAGTGTAGCTGTAATGTAGGGTTTCTGTATACTCGTTAAGTCCTACAGTGCAGCTGTAATGTAGGGTTTTTGTATACTCGTTAAGTCCTACAGTGCAGCTGTAATGTAGGGTTTTTGTATACTCGTTAAGTCCTACAGTGCAGCTGTAATGTAGGGTTTCTGTATACTCGTTAAGTCCTACAGTGCAGCTGTAATGTAGGGTTTCTGTATACTCGTTAAGTCCTACAGTGCAGCTGTAATGTAGGGTTTCTGTATACTCGTTAAGTCCTACAGTGTAGCTGTAATGTAGGGTTTCTGTATACTCGTTAAGTTCTACAGTGTAGCTGTAATGTAGGGTTTCTGTATACTCGTTAAGTCCTACAGTGTAGCTGTAATGTAGGGTTTCTGTATACTCGTTAAGTCCTACAGTGCAGCTGTAATGTAGGGTTTCTGTATACTCGTTAAGTCCTACAGTGCAGCTGTAATGTAAGGTTTCTGTATACTCGTTAAGTCCTACAGTGTAGCTGTAATGTAGGGTTTCTGTATACTCGTTAAGTCCTACAGTGCAGCTGTAATGTAGGGTTTCTGTATACTCGTTAAGTCCTACAGTGTAGCTGTAATGTAGGGTTTCTGTATACTCGTTAAGTTCTACAGTGTAGCTGTAATGTAGGGTTTCTGTATACTCGTTAAGTCCTACAGTGCAGCTGTAATGTAGCTATAAGGTTTGAGATCAAGCCATTTCCTTTATTTATACCTGTTTGTGTGTTGCTGAAGTACTGAAAACCGTGTGTCTCCCTGTGACAGCTGCACCTCCTCAAACTGAGATCAAGCAGACAACAGAAGGGAAAAAAGAGGAGAAGAGAAACGCTGAGGAGGTACTGGAGGAAGAGGAAGAGGAGTATGTTGTAGAGAAAGTTTTGGATCGACGTCTGGTGAAAGGAAAGTTTGAATATCTTCTTAAGTGGAAAGGATTCTCAGAGTACGTCCATACTTTTACAAACTCACCGTTTGCTTGTACCTGACAGAAAAAAAACTGCTTGAGTATAGTATACTGAGGCATGTGTTCCACAAACAGGGCAGTCTTATAAAGCGTGCATGTGATGTATTTGCAGTGAGGACAACACATGGGAACCGGAGGATAACCTCGACTGCCCGGATCTTATCGCAGAATTTCTGCAATCTCAGAAGAAGGCAAATGAATCAGGGAAGAGACAGGCTGAGCCTGATACCGATGGCGCCGGGGAGGAGAGCCGACCCAAAAGGAGAAAAGATGAGGTTATATAGCAAAAGTTGGTCAGCCTTATCTTTCGTATAACATTTTCCACATAAAGCATCTTAGTCTCTTAGCCTTATTAAGACACATTGAGACTGTTCCTCTGTTTTAACTTTATTAACACACACAGTGACTGTTCCTCTGTTTTAACCTTATTAAAACACACGGAGACAGTTGTTCTGTTTTAACCTTATTAACACACACAGTGACTGTTCCTCTGTTTTAACCCTATTAACACACACAATGACTGTTCCTCTGTATTAACCTTATTAACACACACGGAGACTGTTCCTCTGTTTTAACCTTATTAACACACATGGAGACAGTTCTTCTGTATTAACCTTATTAACACACATGGAGACAGTTGTTCTGTTTTAACCTTATTAACACACACAGTGACTGTTCCTCTGTTTTAACCTTATTAACACACACAGAGACTGTTCCTATGTTTTAACCTTATTAACACATACGGAGACTGCTCTTCTGTTTTAACCTTATTAAATCACACAGTGACTGTTCTTCTGTTTTAAGCTTATTAACACACACAGTGACTATTCTTCTGTTTTAACCTTATTAACACACACAGTGACTGTGTTATATCTACTGTTCTTTTATTTTAGTCAGAGAAACTGAGGGGCTTTGCTCGAGGTCTAGATCCGGAGAGAATCATTGGAGCCACAGATTCGAGTGGAGAACTTATGTTCCTTATGAAATGGTGAGTGTAAAATTTCCCTGTGCTGACCTGTGGACCAGTGTATGCCCCCACACTGTGTTAGAAAACACGTCTGATTACAGTGTCTTATAGCTCCAGCTCAGGGCCTACACGCGTGATTCTCAGGCCTGAACCAGGTGCAGTCAGTGCTAGTGTAGCCGGCCCGGTCAGTCTGCTACTCAGAGCTGCTGACTGAACTAAGACACCTGACGAAAGGTTATTAGTCACGTGGCCCGTGACAGAGTTTAGAATTCAAGTATGAAACATCTGGAAATATCTGAAAGACCATTCTGCTCCTCACACAGTGATAAATGACTGACTTTAGACGTTTAGATTTCAGATTCAATTTCCCACGGCTGGACTTCTGAGTTCTCCCATTTCTTCATGTCCAGGAGGAACTCTGATGAGGCCGACCTCGTCCCTGCTAAGGAAGCGAACGTGAGATGTCCGCAGGTCGTCATCTCTTTCTACGAGGAGAGACTCACCTGGCACTCATACCCCACAGAGGAGGAGGAGAAGAAAGACGATAAAAACTAGAAAAAAAGAAGGGAACACAGGGGGATGTGTGATAGTTCGTTTCATAGATGCTTCAGTTCTCTAACACTGGAGCTTTGTCACATGGTGATTGTTTCTGTATGGAGTTAAGATCTGGATCACTGATCGACAGTATAATCAACCCGCAGCCCATGCCACCACTACTCAAATCCCATGTATTAGACATCCCAGAGTTAGAGCAACGATGCTGATCTAGGATCAGTGTACGTCTTTCAAAATCCTAAAGAATACAGTTATACGGATCTGGGTGAGTCAGTGTTACATCAGCACTCTGAGATTCCGAGTTGACCCCCAATGACCTTCGTCAGAACCATACTCTGAGGAGAGTTGTTTCATTTAAATGAGAGTTTCGTTTTGACTGCTGTAAATGAAATGAGCCCTTTCTGTCTTCATCACAGTTTAATTACAGCTTTACCACTGACGTCCCTTATCCACTCTGCTTTAGATATCACAGATGAGCAAAGAAACTGATCCGTTTTAAATGCCCACAGTAAAGGCAAGTCTGGGGTTGTGTGGAAGTGAACTGAACGACAGAGAAGCTGACTGCGCTGTATTTGGGTGTGCGAGAGACAGCAGCCCTTTTAAAAGATTTCTCATACATTGACAGGCGGATAAATGGAGAAGACACAGTGGGTTGTGCCATGAGAACGGATCGTGATGGCAGCGCGTGTGCGCATGCTGTCTGTGAGGGGTTTGGAGGGTGGCACAGTTCTGCTTTACCGTGTGGCGTGTAGCAGAACTGGACACGGCCCCGAGGCGGGGAGAGAAGAGCAGGTTGTGGATAAGTTCGGGGAAGATTAAAGGATACGTCTACCGACTGAGGTCCACACACTGAGTTGATTCATTCAGATGTCAAAGTTAAAGGGGAAATTCACTCTGTTTTGAACACCAAACCGTTGCTAACCCTTAACCTTTATAACCTTAAGCTAGTATATCAGACACATACTCGAATGTTGTGCATTTTCTGCTAGGATGGGAATTTTAATACGATGCACATGATGGTTATACCAGCAGCGCAGCCGTCCAGTTTACACACCAGTGTACCATCACCATGGAAACCGCTCACAGACAGAGGTCTGCAGGATTTAAGGTCCACTGCAGGATAAGACTGTCTCTGTTAGACAGTGGGAGTAGCAGTGACTCCTTTCCCAGCCAGGGTACATACTGGTCCAGTGCTGTTTGTAATGTGAGAGAGAGAGAGACAGAGGTGGTGTGGAAGCAGTTTGACTGATAGAAGGTACTGGAGACATGGGGTGAGATGGGGGAAGACAGACTAGTGTGTGTGCGTGTGTCTGAGATATCTACATGTTAAGGTTTGTGAGAGCAGAATGTAGTACATGTTTATAGACGTAGTCACATTCTTTCAGGAGCATAAAACCCATCACCACTGTGGGAAACTGTTAGCAGCGGTAGCCGAAAGAAAGAAACAAAGTCCTGTTGCTCTCCCGTGCAGGACTGTCCACAGGGTGTGGAAGACTATGGACAGTGTTCTCAAGGGGCAAAGCAGCTCATGTCACTCTGTAAGATAGCACAGGAAGCAATAAGATGGCACAGGAAGCAGTAAGATAACACAGGAAGCTATTCTCAGCTGTGGAAGGTTGTGCACTGACATATATGAGCCAGAATTCTAATGTCAACAATGAAAAAACATCTGTCTAGCTGCCTAACACAGCATAAAAATCAAGCTGACAGTTCAGCTGTAAGAGGCAGCTGTCAAAGTGGGCCCACGGATCAGTGAGAGAAAATTTCCCCTTTAAGATTGATAACAGACGTAACTGGTGCATAGGCTGGGAGAATACAGCCCATCCTCAGAAGCAGGACTGGGCAGAGAGACAGGACCAGGCCCAGGGCAGAACTCTCCTCTCCTTTAGGGCTTCACTGCTCCAATATTAAGAGTCTGGACAGTCGTGCGCTCCCAAAACACACGAGCTCACAGCAGCTGCCAGCTCTGTTAGCACGATTACACTGGCCACACAAGGGGACAGCACTTTAGCACTCTCCGCTGTCAATCATGTTAGTCGGTCTCTGTACCATTCAGTTTGACTCAACCAAGAGCGAGAAAGACAGGCTGGCTTTTTTTAGCACACTGGTCCATCCATGCTACTGCCCACGTAGAGAAACAGACATGCGAGTCACATTTAGACATTACGCACTAAAGGAGAATAAAGAGAAAATACACACTTTTCCTCAGCTGAGAGGACATAGAAGAGGAAAAACACAATGACTGCTGTTTAAATTCAGACATGTTCTGCTCTGGCGGTGTTTCGGTTGTTGTGATTTGTAAATATCTTGGTTTTTTACCATCTCTCAGTGAGAATGCAGCTCCCCCTGGTCTGACGGCAGCAGAGACCTGAAGCTTGTACTGGTGGATAAATGATGCATTTCCTGTTGCATGAGACTATAGTAGTGGCCAGTTCCTGAAGACTGATTTTTGAAAAATAAAGCGAAGGACTTTCAGTAGAGTGTCATCTCAGTTTTGTGGTCTTTCACTAAGACAGACCTCTGCAGGCCTGTTGAGCTGGATGTGGAGAACTTGGTCCTACAAACACAGTCCAGATGAGGGGCTCATTTTCACATTCTTTGAGTTTATTGGTAACTGTTGCATTGGCCAATTTTTTCATCACCATCCATTTACGACCCATTCCTTTTTTATTAATTAGAGATGGAAAAGCAAAATTATATCACTGTTGAAAATAAAAACATTTTATTAATCGATAAAAGAACAATCCCAGATTGCCAGCAAATGTTTCACAGGAAACAGGAGAACAACCTATACAACCAGACTGGGCACAGGCGTGTGAGAGCCAGAGAGCAAAGCTCCGTAATGCAAATACTGAGCAATTCAAAGGAAAAGGACAGAAAGTTCTTACGTCTGACACAAGAACATAAAAATATTTACAGAACAAACATGACAGTAACAAAAACAAGGTGCTTCATGACAAATAACAACAACATAAAAACAGAACATTTCAGTTTGTAGCTTCTCGTGATTCAACCCTACAAGACTAACACGTTGAGACAGATTTCGTTTTCTAATTCATTTCTTTCCAAAATCAGACGACTGTCGTTTTCACATTAACATTGTTTCCTGGACACTTCAGTTGAGAGCCAACAGAACAAAAGCTGTTTTTTCTTGCATATTTATCGTTTTTCTTTGTCCTAAAACTTGACACTGTATGAGATGTGTTTGGACTCCGGTCGTGTCAGAGCAGAAAGGATGGAGTGGTTACGGACTCCAGAGAAGGAGAGAACGAAGAGGTTGAAAGCAGGTTAGACATTCACATTAGCGCTCTGTTCATAGCTTTCTACTGTTTTATTTCTACAACATCTTCCCACTCTTTTTTTTTTTTTTTAAACCTTTTTGTTTTTTTTGTTTTTTTTATTTATTTATCTGTTTTTTTAACGCAGTCCCTCTTTGCTAAAGCGAGGCCCGTCTGAGTGAGTCTGCGTCCCTCTCAGGTTAAGGCTGTCTACAGGAGCCTGCTCAGGCACTCGACCTCAGTCATCTGAAAATAGTGTTTTATGTGAGTGAAGGGAAAATGCAACCCTAAAACATGAGACCTGCGTCTGTCAGAAAACCCTAAAACATGAGACCTGCATCTGTCAGAAAACCCTAAAACATGGGACGTGCGTCTGTCAGAAAACCCTAAAACATGAGACCTGCATCTGTCAGAAAACCCTAAAACATGAGACGTGCTTCTGTTGGAAAAGGCGAGTCATGAGATCGTCCACTCATTCTCTTGACATCAGGTTAAATGAATATGAGACAGATCACACGCTTCTATCCTAAAAGAAAAACTGTTCAAGTTGTGATTTCTCTGTTTTACTGAATGAATATCTTGTCCAGTGTCCACATCATAATGAAATGGTTGGAGGACATCCTTACACAGAAAAACGTTTATTTTTGCCTCCAGAAATAACCACTGCAACAGAAAGAGAAACTGTGACATACTGTCACCTTCAGTCACCACAGTAACAAAGAGCCCATCCCATAATAGCAATGGGTCAGAAAAGGAAAAAAGTGACTTGCAGGCTTAAGCGGTGCAGTTTGTCCAGGACCCTCTGCGAGCCGTTCGTCAGAGAAAGTCCAGTACGACTTCCTCTGGTTCACGCGCGGCGAGAGAGAGAGAGAGCTGTAAAAACCATTACACCTTGGCACAACCGTCAGAGGACGCCGGTCTGAGCCAGGCCTACAGACAAGAGCTTACTGTACAGGTTTCCGTGCGTGGAAGGGTAAGTGAAGGAGCCAAGCCGCACCGGGCCTGCACCCGTTCCCGTGGAGGAGGAAGGCTTTGCTGAAGACAGATCACTGACACCCGGGCTATGGAAACATGATGCGCTGAAGGTGAAGAGAGTGTTAGTAATGCAGTGTGTGTCCTTCTCGTGTGGGCCTGTTTAAATCTCTCCGTCAGACCGCCGCGCCTTTCTGTTCCAGCGCAGACAGAGCCGAGCTGCCACACAGACTCCGGCTGAGATCCATGCCTTACCGTCACGTGGTTTACACAGGGCAACGACCTTTGTCAACGTACATTTTGTTTTGGGGATACAGAGAACACCACCATCCAACCTTTGGTTAGTACTGGCGATGCTGATTGGCTAATGGTGTCTCTGTGGGCGTTTGTTTGCCTTTGGCTTTGCAACCTTCACAACTCTCCATGACAACATTTCATTCTTACCATCATCAAACACAGCCAGCCACCCCCCCCGCTCCCCCCCCCCCCCCCCCCCCCCGGACCCAACCCCCGACCTCACCTCTACTGATATTCTACCGGTGGGCTGTGCACAGACAGCAAACTGGACAGGCCTCTTCCAAATTCTCACAACCCCGCCCCCCCCCCCCCCCCCCCCCCCCCCGAATGGGCACACACCTGTGTCTCACATAGTCCTTCACTGACTTACATTCTTCTTCTGAGACCTTGTTTAGACTTGAAGATCAATCCCTTTGACCATCCACACAACAAAAAAGGCCATCAGTGTCCACAGCGGCTGTGAGCAACTGGACAAGGAAAAGTTTTTTTCTTTTTTCCCCTCTGCGATTTCCACTTTTTCACATGGAATAAGTCCAACCGATCCTTTATTTCGCTTGTTCATTTTTCCCGCCCAAAAAAAACCCAATGAAAAACCAGTACTAAGGACAAAGCACTGCTGCATCACAGTTCTTTTCTGGAAAAAAAAAACAAAAAACCATCAGAACCGAAAAAGGAAAGAGGGTAGAAAATAAAGAACTAAATGAAGAAACAGTGATCAACAGCACTTCCTCTTCTCCTCAGGATCTTCTCAAAGGAAAAAAAAAAGGGACATTTTTTTTTTCTTGCCTCTTAAGCAAAATCTGTTTTGTGTGTGTTTGTGTGTTTGCGTCTTCGCCGAAGAAAGAAAAGGTGATGCCCCCTCATTTCTTTTTGTCCTTCTGTTTTTTGTCGGGTTTGCGGCTCTGCTCCGCGCTCGCGCTGCGAGGCATGACCAGGACGCTGCCGTCGGCGCCGTACTGCAGGGAGTACTCGCTGGGCGGGAACGGGCGGCCTTCCTCGTCCCGCAGCTGGGAAAACACCTCCTGGTAAAGGCTCTGCACTTTCTGCTTCATCTGCTTGATGGAGCGCAGGAACTCCATCTTCTCCTTCAGCAGCCGGGCTTTGTCGCGCCGGAGGTCCTGAACGCCTTGCTCAAGGTTGAGGATGGTGTCCAGCTTGCGTTTGCGGCAGTTCTGGGCGGCCATTTTGTTCTTGCCGCGCCGGCGTATGTCCCGGATCAGCGCCAGCTGGGCCTCGCTGAGGTGGTGTTTGGCCAGGAGCTCGTTGAACTCCTCCACGGGCAGGTTGATGATCTTGTCGTTGGAGAACGGGATCTTCATGGCCCGCGCCCGACGCTCGTCCCTGCTCGACTGCTTGTCCAGGAAGTCGCACGGCGGCTGGAGCTTCGTGTGCTGCGGCTGCTTGTCCCGCCCCTTTTTGCCGCAGGTCCCGGGCAGCTGGGGCGGTTCCGGGTACGGCGAGGCAGACCCCAGCGGAAGGTTGTAGGTGTGGTTGTGGTTGACGTTGTCGAGCTGAGGGAGGCCGTGAAACTGGGAGGGGTCTTGAAAGCTCATGCGACACAGCTTGCTGTATTCGGGCTGATAACCCCCGACGGCACCCTCCTCGACCTCTGCGGCCGCAACCTCGGAGTCGGTGCTGTAGCCGACGGCTCCTTCCTCGGAGAAGTTGGCGGAGGTGGAGGAGGAGGACGCGGCCGAGGAGCAGGACGTCTCTGAGTTGCTGGGAGACGCGGGGCTGCGGCTGGAGTCCAGAGAGAGGCCCGAGTCAGAGTCCAGTTCATCTTCCAGCTGGGAGGCCTGGGCCTGGCTGAAGCCCTCCTCCATGGCCAGGTCCAGCAGGCTTATCTCATCCAGCATGGATTCTTCCAGAAGACTGGTGAAGGGGTCGGACAGCACCGGGGTGGAGGTGAGGTTGTTGGTGCCGTTGAGAAGCGGTGGGAGGAGCAGTCCTGTCAGGTTAGTGACCCCGAACGTGGAGTTGATGTTGGAGGAGTTGCTGGAGGAGAGCCTGAGGAGTGCCGGCCTTTGGCCTCCAGAGGCATCCAGGTCGGCGTTGAAGAGCGTGGGGAAGTCCTGGCTGCAGCTGGGGAGGGACGCCTGGTGGAGGCTGACGTCTTGGTTGATGAGGGTCGAGCGGGGGAGGCCGAATGTCTCCATCGTTCCAGGTTCCGTGTCGGCGACGGCGCTGTGGACGCTGTCTGAGTTACTGTCTGCGAGAGGGTTCTCCGCCGTGTTGTTCACCTCCATGTCCTTCACAAGAATATGGAACAGAACAGAACCACAAAAAATTAAAACAGTAACGTGTCTCTCACAAGAGCCACGGACACACACAAAAAATTAAAACCCAGTGACATTTAAAAACCTTACAAATCCTGAGCCATAACGCAGAACTGTCAGTACGAGAGCGATGAGGTTGTACGTGAGTTAACACGGACACACCTGTAGCTCCATTATAGCCATTATGTCCTGCCACTGCTGCTCCAGGTCCAGGGGAGGGGGTGACTGGGGCAGAAGGGCAGGTAGGGGGAGCCCCTGTGACGTAGACGGCGCCTCTTCAGTGGGAATTATTCTCAACTGAGAGCTGGCATCTGGAGTTTGGAACTAATTTGATTCAGGGAAGTGATGGGGGGGGGGGGGGGGGGGTACAAAAAATAAACAGTTAAGCAGAAGAACATCACGACTGTCAGCACAAATAACTCTAGTCTTTCACAAAAAAAAACAAAACCCTGTTAACATCGGTGAAAACCTGCTACTCTCACTTTTCAGCTATTTTACATTCTGTAGCGACCAAACCAACAAAAGCAACATTTTGAGAGCAATATTTAATAGGAGACTTATGGTAAAAGAAACACAGATCCTCTGAGACTCAGGTGTAAGACTGACATTCCCAGTTCCACTAAGTGTTATCCAGCATGTGTTTAAATACCACCTGGGGCTTGGCAAAAGCACTAAGAAACTCTCTCATTTATAGTCTGATCCAGTTGTGTCATTTACACTCTGATCCAGTTTTCTGAATGAAGTTATCAGACAGGCCGCCCTGACCCTGCCTTTACCTCAGACTCCTCTCCGAACGGGAAGGTGGCTTCCAAGAGCCTCAAGCATTCCTGGAGGGACAGTGAGGTCTGGGCACCGAGGCCGGGCAGCTAAACGAGCAAATAATTACAGAGGTCACTGGTTTGGCTGTGTCAGGTCGTGCATATTCAATGCCTGTAAACAACCTGCTCTTCACTCAGGCTACTTCGTACACGGCTGCTTTCATTCAAATAACGAGACAGAAATTTGTACAGAGAGATGTGCACAGTCAGCTCTTCAGCACTGATGTTGGAGACTGGCTTCCCGCGGCGGCCGTGGCTTACCTGTCCAGGTATGGTTTCCCCGGTCTCTCCGTCGACGGGACTCACTGTCTGCCCGTCCTGCAGGTTGAGCCCGTTCCTCCAGCTCTCCTCTTCTTCCCCAGTCTGGTTCTCATCGTTGAGTTTGTCTGTGTCGCTCTCCTTCTGTCTGCCGCTGTAGCTGAACACCTCCCGTCCCGCGCCGAGGTCAATATCCTGCCGCCACAGGATGTCGATCAGGTCGATGTCCTGGAAAAAACACAGCCCACGTATTAAACACCCAACCATGAAAACAGTCTTTCCCATAGAATATTTGGAATAAGAGATGTTAATTGCCAGCGTCAGACAATCAAGACGTTAACATGGGTTTGGTTTCAGTTTATGAAACTTTCAAGTTCAGCATCAAGTAAACATATGCAAACCATCATACTAACACTAGAGTAACACAAAACTTGTAAAAGGTGAAGCAGGTACATTTAGGGTCTTTAGAAAACAATGAGCTATTCACAAATGAACAGGCTGTTAAACTCTCATGGCTGAATAAAGGCCCCAGTGAAGCGCTGACCTTGCTGAGGGAGATCAGACACAGAGGGACATCAGACAGAGAGAGACATAAGACACAGAGAGACATCAGAGACAGGGGGACATAAGACACAGAGAAACATCAGAGACAGGGGGACATAAGACACAGAGGGACATCAGACACAGACATAGGGGGACATCAGACACAGAGAGACATCAGACACAGAGGGACATCAGACACAGAGAGACAGCAGACATAGGGGAACATAAGACACAGAGGGACATCAGACACAGGGGGACATCAGACACAGGGGGACAGCAGACATAGGGGGACATAAGACACAGAGAGACATCACACACAGAGAGACATCAGACACAGGGAGACATAAGACACAGAGAGACATCAGACACAGAGAGACATCAGACACTTACAGACATAAGACACAGAGGGACACTTTAGACATAGGGGGACATCAGAGACAGAGAGACATCAGAGAGAGAGGGACATCAGACACAGAGAGACATAAGACACAGAGAGACATCAGAGAGAGAGGGACATCAGACACAGAGAGACATAAGACACAGAGAGACATAAGACACAGAGAGACATAAGACACAGACTGTCGGACACAGAGGGAGAACTGGGAGAGACTCTCTGACTTTGAAATAAGGATTTAACAGGCAGAACACCACACTACCCTTGTGGTAAAGTAACGTGACAATCATGAGAACAGATGGCCTTCTACAGCAGGGCGGGCCTCACCACAACTGCCCAGTGTTTCCACTGTTTTTCTCGCCTGTGAGTTCCATGTCTCTACTGGAGCTCATATGTTCTTCTCTACATCTCCTGTCCCTTTCCCTGGCTTTGTTTCAGCGCACGCATAACAATCGAACACAAGTCTCACAGACGCTCTGGTCCAAAGTAGATGCTCTGGTCCAGCGGTGGACACTTGATAGGCACGCTAGTCCGACTCAGACCTCTACTCTTGCACTTGGTTTCCGACTTGGCATTGTGGGAAATGAAATACGTAAAGAACACTACGGTTGTTACCCCGCAGGACCAAACAGTAGCTGAGCAGGTTCCTTATAGGGTTTATAGGTAAGGTCACAGTGAGAAGCCTCATGGTGTGTGTTGGCTTACCTCTTTGGTAAGGTCATCACTGCCCTCCGTGTCCCCGGGGTCCTGGCCGTCCTCAGGGGCCACTGCTCCCAGGTTGTCCTGTCCGCTTGAGCTGTAGGTGGGTTCAGAGGTCCCGCTGGTGCCCCTCATGGCCGAGCTCTCAGGGTTGTTCAGGTCCTCCAGGTTCCCCCCATTGTCCAAGGCAATGCTGGGGCTGGACTGGCTGCTGGCGGACACCACAGTCTCAGGGTCCCGGTGCACTAGCCAGGCGTTCAGCTGGGTGCTGGGTACGCGCAGGTGATCCAGGGAGCGCACCTGATTCAGCAGCCGGCGGGTGGCGAAGAAGTGGTCGAGGTCCACGCTTTTGGGATGGATTCCATAGCCGTCCAGGGTGTTGCGGAGGTTGTGGAACTGGGTCTGGGTGTAGGCCGAGCTGGGGCCCAGGATGATCTCACGCAGTGGGGGGAGCTGGTTGCTTAGATAAGTGTCCACGTCCACCCGCACCCCAATGAGACTCAGGAGGATAGTGAACTGAATCAGGCCCTCTGTGAAGTACTTTTTCAAGAAAAGCATTTCTTTGCAAAGGACCAAAAAAAATGAAAGTTAAAAAAAAAATAACAAAAAAATAAAAAAAAAACCAAAGTGAATACAGGAGTCAGTGAAAAAGCAGAGATGAACTTCTTTTATTGAAATATAGGGGGGGAAACGTTGAAAATCAGCAAAAAGAAATTCTGTGGGAAAATGTTTGTCTTTTCTTATGCAGTCATGAGCCTCCTCACAGGGGAAAAAAAAGAAAAAGAGAAGAAAACGAACGTGTCCTCAGTCCTCAGATTGCGATGGTTTACTGTTCAGCCCAGTGGTTTCTCTGGTCCCTCCAGATGGGAGAGTTCATCCACGCCTGTGCAGAGAAGGAAACACACCATGGGTCTGGGCAGATCTTACATCAGCTGAGAGGGTGGCGTCTTGTTGTATGTGTAACAATAGTACAATAAACCCTCTGCATAAGAATTCCACACAGCAAGGACAACAACACATTCCTATACATATGCATGTGTGTATGTATGTGAGCAGACAATGATCAAAATACAGCAAAAGCACAAAGGCTTTGTGATGTACCGCAACAAAGCAGAGAGTCAAGTCTATCACGAGACCCAGTTTCATCACAAGACCCACCTTGAAGCCTGACTTTGGGGTACAAAGTAACCAACCGAGATGCACTCACCAGAGACACGAGCTTAAATTACAGCACACACTGTTTTAAATGCTGTCAAGAAGGCTATGAACGATCTGAGAATAAAACCTTTATCTATTATTTTTCCCTCCCAGTACTCAAGTGCATTTGCTTACGAAATAACATTACAGTGAACCGCCTCCCTCCTACAGGATCAGCCCATGGTTTACCAGAAATAAGACTATGAAAATTCTAGCGTCAACATATTTATACATCAATGACAAGAAAGGCTCGCTTCAATGTGATAATACCGTCAGTGGCTCCATTCGCGTGTCATTCTGCAATCCCAACACACAATTTACTTGCCCGGACAACTAGGAAGTACTGATATTTCTCACTTCCGCTAAAGGTCCCAGGAACCCCGTTAGCAACAAGTGGCGCAACCTTGATTGACAAGCTGAATGGCCATTCATACGCTTAGGATCTGACTGAAACTCTGGTTTCTCACAGATTTCAGCCAATGGGGGTGCGAAGGTAGGAGGATGTTATGGGGGCTTTACCGGGATGTATAATCAGTAAACGAACTTCAACCACATAAACAACATTTATGAATTTAACACATCGCTAAAAAAGTACACAACACTTTATCAAGTGTAGACTGTAAGTTGCATATAAGCAGACCTTCTAAAATAAGTTTAATCCTGAAGACGCGCAATCCTTTTTTAAGCGCTAGCTATGCTAGCGAATAAGCTAATAGTCTGTTTCAACGAGTCTATTTCATACTTACGCGCGAGGAGTTTAATGTTAAATAACGCCGAATGCCTTGGTGATCGTCACCTGTATTAGTAGTCTGTCAGTCCCTGCAGATTTTAAATATTTTCCTTAGCTTCTCCTAATGTAATTATAGCTCTCTCGCTTTGAATGGCCCACCATGACTTGCAAAATTTCCTCCCAGCCAACAACTTGCCAGACTGAGGGGCACACGTTTTGCCCGGTGCGCATGCGTAGAATATTCTAGGGCGCAGGTTTGGTGAGATCATTAATCAGGGAAAATCCCACAGTTTGATTTCATAAATCTAAAGTAGATAAATATATATATTCAGTGTGGGAAAAACAGTGAGCGTTAAATAACCACAAGTTCAAATAATACTTTTGTGACCGAAAAAACACGCTGACAGATAAGGAAAAGATATGAATGTTATGCATTGGTGGAAACGGCAACACTACACAGTTTATTATGTAGAGTTTTTCGATTAACAGTAAGTTACAGACGCAGCCTAAGACATGTTCATAAACATGTGTAAAATACACGAGATATCTCAGAACTGCATTCGCAACTCGAGTGTTCGTATGCTGAACTTTTTTGCTGCTCAAAATGAATTGTTCCACTGAGTTCAAAACGTATTGTTTATGTGAAGTGATTAAACACGACAGACCCTCTACGCACTTATTTTCTACTGAAATTAAAAGAAACGAAAAACAAAAAATTAAATTAAACTTAAATTTAAAACGATTAAAGAGATAATATTTTTAAAACGTAAGCAATGTTACTTACTTAGTCGTGTTAAGGAGTGTAGCTATATCTGAAGTGTGACAGCAACTCACAGTGGTTTTACTGTACATTGTTGACACTCTCAGAGTGGTCAGTGTGTCAAAGAGATGTGCACATGCGCCCTTAAGGCACAAAAGTGCTAAAAGGCTGCATGTCCACGTCAACGGTGAGCACCCTGGGCGACGTCTGTGAGTATTGTCCGATAATGCGATTGTCCACTTATTTGATTTGACACTGACTGTCTACCCGGTCTTTTATTTATTTATTTATTTATTTACAGCACGATTTAGTTCGTAGTCAGAATGCTTTCATTCACTATAAGTTTTTATACTCATGTTGAAATTTTCAAATCTAAAAGGGAGAAAGTTTCTTACAATTAAAGAATGTATATCTGGATTTTATCAACGGTTCTCAAGCACAGTAACATGGTAACAGCTGAATGCCAGATCCTTTCAAACTAGCTGAACTACTTTACGAATTAAAGAAGAAACAAAGAAGAAAGAAGGGAACGAGAAGATTGAAAATGATTAAAAATTAATGTGCTCTTACTGAAATTAACTTACGCAGGAACACTGTAATCTTAAATTGGACACTGTTCTGTTTTTCTCCCCAGTCAGCTGACGCTTGTACCATCCGTAACAGGGACACTCAGTCCTGACAGTCTGTTAATTTTTTACCGTTACGCCTTGTGTTTAAGGTTTTTACCGTTACACCTTGTGTTCAAGGTTTTTACCACTACACCTTGTGTTTAAGGTGTCTCAGAGAAATTCAACAGGCTGGGGAGACCATGTCAGCCATGTGACTAAATGTGGACCACGGTCTGAGTTCTGTCTTACACTTTGACTCTGGGTCCAGGCGGTCAGTGCATCATAGAACTGTGGCTGGGGACCCGTCCATCTGCCTCAGCTGATAACTGACAGACAGCTGCCAAACATATAATGGCATGTTGTAACTATATCCTGTTTTTTAAGCCGTTTTCTCTCTTTCCTATTTGCTGCAGTCAGAGTTCACACTGCAATGTGCACAGGAGCATGTTTGTATTGTTATAACTATTCGTCTAAGTTGTGTACTATCAGTTGGAAATTCATTGACTGATTTAGCATTATTTAAAAGTCATGAAAAGAAATACTGATAGCCCTTTTGTGTCCTGCTGTAAATGACAGTAAAAAAAAAGCTTACTTGTGCTGAATAACAGGTAAAGGATGCTAGTCCAATTTTTTTTTACACAACAGGAACTTCCTAAATATTTATGTCCTTACAGTAGTCTTGTTGCACTCTGTTTTACATAATTCTGTAATTATATCTTTTTTATTTTTCCTCATAAAGCTTCTAAAGCATGACTACTGTGAGTTCTCAATGTTGGTCTGAAGTGACCTTCAGGTCATGTGTCTGAGTGTGAGTGGATGCATAAACCACACATTACACGCATGGTATGGTGACTCAACCCACTCAGCAAGAAACAGTCATGACATGTGGTAATTAAATATTACAGATAAATAATTTGTAATACATTCATATTTTTATGCTTAATTTCATGGTCAGCTGGTATGAATGTTTTCTTTAAATCGTCTGACAAGACTGAGTATTTTAAAAGATTTTATTTATCTGAACAAAAAGATTCAAGTGTCATACTATAGCCTTACCACTAGAGGGCCTATAAATGTGTATTTCTTGAGAGGGTGGGAGAGATATTTTATGACATAAATTCTTAAAAATATTGATCAGTTTTACGGGGAGCTTAAAACAGCACTGAACATCAGTCTTTTAAGGGGCAGATTTATCATGATGTTACTACTTTTTAATTCACAAATCCTTAACATAAATCCATTCTTGGTCACCAGTTAAGAACACCCCGACTAAAAAAGCAAGTTTTCTACCCAGAAAATGCCTGTAATATATATTTTAAGAAAGTCACACTTCAACCCCAGTTCCAGGGGAACTTTAAAACATTGAGACGTTTGTTGAATTAATGAAGTTAACAGTCATTGGTATATGAAAGTGTGTGTTTGCTCTAAATAGTTTTACTCCTTGTGTTTGCTCTAAATAGTTTTACTCCTCATGTTGTCAATGCAAGACAACATTTCAAGGAATGTATCCTCTTTCTGAGAAAACCTCTAGATATCAACAAAGATACTTGGAAATCAGCGTCTGCGTGACCGCAGATGACCTAAATACATACACTGTCTCTTTTCAGTAGCATCTTATCGCACAACTTAATGGCCTTTCAACTCGTGTCTCGGGACAAAGACACTTTTTCCACTGATGAAACCTCTAGGAAATACAGTTAATATGTATACGCTTATTATATACACTAGGCATGCGTACACTTTTTTTTAATTTGCATATATAATGTTTAATGGTAGCTACTATATTGAATTATAGATAGTATGCAGTGGGGCAGCCGTGGTCTAAAGGGTAGAGAACCGGGCTTGTGACTGGAGGGTTGCCGGGTCGGTTGCCGGGTCGATTCCCAGGCCCAACATCCACGTCTGTGTGTCCTTGAGCAAGGCACTTAACCCCAATGCTCCCCTGGCGCTCACCAAGGAAGGCTGCCCACTGCTCCTGCGTCTGGTGTGTGTGTTCACTACTGGTGTATCGGATGGGTTAAATGCAGAGGACAAATTCACTGCTTACTTCGCTGTGTGTGTGTGCGATCACTGAAACTTAACTTATTTTTTTTTCATTTGAATCTGTTCTGTTGATCTGATCTGTTGAAGGCTTTATAAAGCCTGTAAAGTCACAAAAAAATATCAGCGTATTAAATTAATGAGATTTATGTGCCTTTCAGAAGCATCAACAAAATCGATGCTTCTCAGAGAGCTGTTGTGAGTAACCGCACAGGTGAATACAGGTGGTTATAGTTAAACAGCAGGACACCCGCGTAACCAGAACAAGAGCGTACACGCAGGAACAGCGATACAGACAAATTCAACCAGTTCACTGTACCTTCATGACGCCAAAAACACCGTTGTTACATTACTTCTAACATTTCAACTCCTCGATTTCTTTTGTATATATATTTTTTTAATAAACAAACATTTTAATCGATTTCGGGAAATCAGATAGTGTTAGCAATCCTGCAGGCTAGTAAATCCAGATTTTTGGTTAAGAGCCCGGAGGTGAACTATCCGGGACTGGAGCACCATGGAAGCACCCGCTTTGCCGTTGATTTTGTTGACACCGAAAGGCTTGATAGTCAAACTGCTATACCGAATCTGACTTTCCAAATATTCGGTCGAGACGACGGTAAATGGAGTTGCGCTATAAGAGATACACGATACAGCCTGTGGGACCTGTAGTTGGGTGGTCTTTAGGCAATTTCGAAATGTTTTTCATGTCGAGAATATCCTGCTCTTTTTGGACATCTAGCTGACGACTCGAGATTTACTACTGAACAAGAATCAGATGTGATCGACCAAAGATTGTGCCACGTTACGCTACGATGCATTCTGTTCAAATGTGCCCTCTGTGATTTCACGGTGTGGGGACAGAAATTTTCCCTTTCCAGGGATCACAGAAGTGACTGAAGTAGAACAATTGTGAATGATTTAGCTGCATGTTTCTCTTTAAATCGGCATTGCAATTTCAGCCAAAACAGAGAGGAGACTATTACATTTGTGGGCGAGCATAACAGTATTATTCAAGAGAAGGACCGTCTCTCTGCGCGCAAATCAAATAATGGGAGGAAAATGAGAAAGAAAACAAAAGCGAGGCGAATTATAGACTACGAAAATGAAGAAGAGGAGGAAGAAGACCAAAAAGTGGACGCATATTATGTAAGACAGTTGGTGTTAACGTGCGTGAATACACTGAATTACGGTCTGTTTCTTATTTATGTACTGTTGGTAACAGATTGTCTGAAAAGATTGATACGAAGCCTATCTACCCATACTAACAAACTATCCAACAGCACGGTCTGAAGAAACGAAGAAAGCAAATGTATCCTGCCAAAGAGAGACCGGAGGAGAATTCATCTTCCGCCGCGGGGCTGCAGAAGTTAAACATTGGGGTTTGGAAATTTTACAGATTATCTGTGTTTTCCCTCATATTTGTCAGGTTTTGTCCATACCGACCAACCGACCGCAATATAGTTTCAGTGAACTCCGTTCGGTGTTTATCATTGGTACTCAGACAGCAGTTTTCAACAGTTCCCGATCGTAATTTATCTGTTACTATTCCTCTATAATTCTCTGATTTGGTGTCAAACACTAAAACGCAACATCAAAGCCTGCTGCTCTAATGGTGTGAGGCAGGGCAGGCGGCCATGCCGGCCCGTTGGCGGAGAACAATGGGGGTAAAACGTGATATGACCGAACACATCTTTTAAGATGATGGCATGATTTCAGACAGATTTTCATTATTCTGGAATTTGGATTTTTCAGCCTTTGTGTGTGTGTGTTGGTTGTCTGATGTTTGATGTCCTAAGAAAAGTTACTTTCAAAAGAGTTTCAAAAGCCTTAAAATATTAACGTCACGGACAAAACTTAAGAGTGATTCTCTGACCACTATACAGCATCCGGCTAAAGCGAGTTGTCTTTATACACTGATATCCTCACAGGCCTTTGAGTTAGACTGTCCGTCCACAGCCCGTCTGACTGATGGTCATCTCTCTCCTGAGGTACGCTGTCATGTTCTGTCCTGCCGTGCGGATTACACTCCCTATTCCGCACCTTTGTTTTGCGCGTTACCACACTGGACAGATGTAAATTTTTTCGTTCTTTCTTGCTTTCTTTTTCTTTTCTTTCCTTTTTTTGGTTATAGCAAGAAGCAGAATATTTGCAGTCATATTCGAAGATGGAGCTTATTGCTATGGTGCTGTGTATGCAAAGGGAGCTGGAGACTTTGAAGGAGCAGCTTCGGTGCCTTACTGGTACAGTGGCTTTTAATGTTTAATATGGTTTGTGATTTTGTTCTGAAATCAGAGTGTCAGGTGTATCTTGTGATTGCAAGGCCAAAAATATTCCTGCACAAAAACACCTGATCCAATAAATCCACTTTCCTTCATTAGTAAAACTGGTGAGCGGGAACTGAGCTGAAGACTAAAAAAAAAAAATTCTGCTGATTTTTAATCTTGCCTTTATTCAAACATACCACATGTTTCTGCATTAAAAACATTTTGTCAGTTTCTTCCCTACACAAGATAGTTAAACAGATTGTGTCTGTCAGACTATAGGCAAGGCTTTAAAAAGCATGAAAAATACAACATTCGTATTTTAGCGTCTTTCTTTGTTTGTTTAACACCAGCTTGTGGGAAACTGGCCAGGAATCTGGAGGCCCTGATCGAGAAGACCCAGATATGGTCAAACGGGCACGGCAAGGTCCCTCTCCCTGGTTCTGCCGGCTCGGCCCGAGCGCCCGTGGACGTGGACGCGGCGGTGCCAGTGACGATGAACGGCCAGTGGATGAAGCAAGAGGTCGTTACCCACGATCCTCAGGAGAGCTCCCACAGGGATGGACCCTTTACTGAGGTGGCTGCCTTTCCACTGAACCAACACTCCACCAAATATCTCCAGCTTTTATTTATTGATTTATTTTGTTTTGGGATAAATTACACTTAGAACATTCAGACATGAATATTTATGAAACTGTGAAGTTTAAATCTGATTTCTGCACATACTTCAGACCCTCCTATCTCAGGCTGTCATGAAACCTTATTTATGGCACATGTGTTTAACGCCACCACTTACCGCTGTCACCCGGGTCTGTGCTTTGTCCCCAGTTCATCACCCCTGAGTTACTGGAGCGCTGCAACACTGGGGCCACAGCCCAGAAACTGACCAATGACCTTCTGCGAGGGCTGTATGAGAGAGACTGCCTGGCCTCCCACTCCATCTCTGGTGTTGTGTATAACAAACAGGGCCAACCCAAACCCGCCCTCCCTACTGAGGAGGTCCAAGCTATTCTGAGTACGTAACTCCTCTTTCTCTCTCTCTCTTACAGAACTCCTCTCTCTGAACTCCTACAGAAGTGAGGAAAAGAAGAATCTCATGTCTTTTGCTTGTAACTGACTCAGCAGACGATTTGAAACGTAATGAATCGTTTTTTTATAGAACCAGTCGTCTCTGTCAGACACAGTCTCATTGTTAAATGTGACGGATCTCCTCAGGAACTGTTCAGTATTTCTTTCCCGGGAAGACGGACGCAGAGATCAAAGGCTACATCCGCCAGAAGCTGCAAAACGAAGCCAAGCGACTACGGAAGAAAGTTCCTGTGCTAATCTACCCAGAGTCTAGAAACCACAGTGAGACCTGCCCTAGACCCAGCGGGGGCAACGTGGAGCTGACCGGACAGAGCTGAAATATCTGATCATTGTACAGGTGTACCAAGACCCCAAATGGGCTCGGCTTGAACAAGGTGGAGAACTCAGTCAAACTCTGCTCTCCATGTACAGCATTGATAAACTTGGACTGTTCTCAATAAATGTCTGATGAACACTTGTTTGAAGATGTGTGTATGTGTGGCTGATGAACACTTGTTTGAAGATGAGTGTGTTTGAGTGTGTGAGAGCGTGTGTGTGTGTGTGTGTGTGTGTGGGACAGTGCAGACTGACCCCTCTTCTTTCTGCAGAGCCACTGTCTCTGGGGACCCGTGTCCTGCAGGGTGGCTCTCACTGTCGTGTGAGTATCGATCTCTCCTGAGCACGTTACAACGCTGTGTGATACTGTGAAACTCCCAGAATGAGAAACTGCTCTATGCCAGTTTCACTCACCGTGGGTACGGTGCCCGTCACGCAGCGGGCAGATCTACGCAAGAGCGGACATTTTACAACTGGTATATGTAACACAGTGGCTCGACCGCACGCAGCTGTAATGTCACTGAGGTGGAGACACAAGCGTCTGAGTTTGAAATGAAGGTCAGAAGATTCTGTGGTCCCTGTGAAGACAGGCAGGTCTCGTGTTAGATATCAGTAGCTTTATCGCTCTGTGAACCTTTCATCCTTACGGTTTGTTGTATTGTAACAGTCGAGTTAAGCTGAGTCGTCTGACCTCCAGTGCTCATTCTGCCTGAGAAGGCGGACGTTATTCACATTGTATTTTTAATGTTTATGTTCTATGACCGCTACGAACTACGCCTAGATTTATGTAAATATTTTGTTTTTGATGATTAAATAATGAAGAGAAACTGGTTGTTTCTGCTCATTTGTGTCAGCATGCTCTGCAGTGTTGATTTGGAAACTGCGGTAATTGTCTTTTCGTTTGCCTTGTGTGAAACGTCTGCCATGGCTGGATGTGTATAGGCTGTTATTGCGTGGGTGTGTTGTGAAACAGGACAGATGAGGGAGAGAGATAGTGTGTGTGTGTGTGTGTCTCAGTGGAGTAGTGATGAACAGAGCGGTGTTCCTGCAGAGCCACTGATGACATGGAGCTAATCAATGAGTGACTGACAGAGGCGGAGAGAGGAAACAGCAGGGGTGCGGGGCCCGTTGTCTTGGCAACCCCGGCGTTCTGGGCCGCGGCGGACATGGTCGTAGCCTGGTGAGTACATGGAGTGTCTGCTGCCCACTGCAGGGATGAGACCAATGGTGACATACTGATAGAGAAGGAGAGAAATGAAATTAGGGATTTGGATGGAACCAGAGAAATGTTTTTTTCTAACTACACGAGAGGAGGAATTGATGTGTAATTAGCAGGAGGGGGTTTACTGATTAAGTTCTCTCATGTGCGCACACACACACACACACACACACACACACAGAGGAAAAGGCCGTGTTCGTAGGCAGCTGTGTCTATGTCCTGTCTTGCTGGAAGGCACTGGTTGGACTGGAGTCTGATGTTTATCAGAGCTCTCGTCGGGTGAAGACAGAGATGAAGATGGAGGGAGAGGAGTGTGTGAGGCATTCAGTGCTCTGATAATCAGTGTGAAGGAAAATAAAATCCATACGTTACGAGAACTGACCCTTTCATCTGTGCACACAAACCAACAGTAGTCTCTTTTTAATTGATCAGTCTGTCAGATAAATCTTTGAAACGTGTTATTTGCTGACATGCTCCGTTTGCTGTGTCTGATGTGTGTGTGTGTGTTTAGACATATCACAGAGGCATTGGTCATTAGGCCCACAGTCTAGCAAAGATGATATTCCTCAGACATGTGACCAGAGCAACCGTCGCGGGGCTGCAGGCAAACGACACACACGCTCCCTGACAGACATCACAGTGTAACAACACACACACACTCCCTGACAGACATCGCAGTGTAACGACACACACACACACACACTCCCTGACAGACATCACAGTGTAACAACACACACACACACACACACACACACTCCCTGACAGACGTCACAGTGTAACAACACACACACGCTACCTGACAGACATCACAGTGTAACAACACACACACCCTCCCTGACAGACATCACAGTGTAACGACACACACACACACTCCCTGACAGACATCACAGTGTAACAACACACACACACACACACACACACACTCCCTGACAGACGTCACAGTGTAACAACACACACACGCTACCTGACAGACATCACAGTGTAACAACACACACACCCTCCCTGACAGACATCACAGTGTAACAACACACACACACACACACACACACACTCCCTGACAGACGTCACAGTGTAACAACACACACACGCTACCTGACAGACATCACAGTGTAACAACACACACACCCTCCCTGACAGACATCACAGTGTAACGACACACACACACACTCCCTGACAGACATCACAGTGTAACATCACACACACACGCTCCCTGACAGACATCACAGTGTAACATCACACACACACCCTCCCTGACAGACATCACAGTGTAACGACACACACACACACTCCCTGACAGACATCACAGTGTAACAACACACACACACACACACACACACACTCCCTGACAGACATCACAGTGTAACGACACACACACACACTCCCTGACAGACATCACAGTGTAACATCACACACACACTCCCTGACAGACATCACAGTGTAACAACACACACACGCTCCCTGACAGACATCACAGTGTAACATCACACACACACGCTCCCTGACAGACATCACAGTGTAACAACACACACACACGCTCCCTGACAGACATCACAGTGTAACATCACACACACACACGCTACCTGACAGACATCACAGTGTAACAACACACACACGCTCCCTGACAGACATCACAGTGTAGAGTTCTCACTTCCTGTCTGGGACACAGACAAAATGACAACCAATACAAAAGGTGTTTAACCAAACTCAGACATTTATTTGTGAGATGGGCGTGGCTGTCTCTGTCACACATGAACTCCCATGAGATTCACCGGCCTGTTGTTGTAGCGTTTTGAGATGTCAGTTTCAATCTGTGAGAGGGAGAGAGTGAGAGAAACAGAAATCTCTTTAAGTTTGGCATTTAATGAGCTAGTTGCCAAAATATTATAAAACTGATTTACATCATAACTCAATATTATAAAACTGATCTACGTCATAACTCAAAGAGGAGCCCAGTGAACTGCTCGGCTCTTCAGTGCTATGGGTGTTGGGCCAGTCTAAATGACTCCAGACCGGTCCCCACAGAACTCTAACCACTCCCCATGTTACACATAGACACAGATACAACTGCCCCCAGCAGGATCCTGCCTCTACAGATACAACTGCCCCCATCAGGATCCTGCCTCTACAGATACAACTGCCCCCATCAGGATCCTGCCTCTACAGATACAACTGCCCCCAGCAGGATCCTGCCTCTACAGATACAACTGCCCCCATCAGGATCCTGCCTCTACAGATACAACTGCCCCCATCAGGATCCTGCCTCTACAGATACAACTGCTCCCATCAGGATCCTGCCTCTACAGATACAACTGCCCCCATCAGGATCCTACCTCTACAGATACAACTGCCCCCATCAGGATCCTGCCTCTACAGATACAACTGCCCCCATCAGGATCCTGCCTCTACAGATACAACTGCCCCCATCAGGATCCTACCTCTACAGTGTCTAATCAGCTGAATCAAGTGTGTGTGTGTGTGTGTGTGGTTTTTTTTTGACACATCAGAGCAAATACACACGAACCCTGCTGTGTCACGCAACCTGGTCAACTCACAGTTACAGCTTTAAACCCCTACACTGTGTCTTCATAACACTACCACCCTGTAACGCTACCACCCTGTAACGCTACCACCCTGTAACACAGCCACCCTGTAACGCTACCACCCTGTAACGCCACCACCCTGTAACACACGCCTCTCTCCCTGTTCTGCTGAGGACCAGAGAGCGTGCTGTGTTCTCCTGTACCAGTTTCTGGAGCTCCTGTGTGCGGGAGGCCAGCAGGTCGATCCGTGGCTCCAGTCTGGCCTGCTCCTCGAGAGCCTCCTGTCTCTGCTCCACCAACGCCGATCGCTTCAGCATCAGAATATCAGCCTGTTTCAGCTTCTGCCTCAGCATGTCCGAAACACGCTCCACATACCTGACACACGCGCACACACACACACGCACACACACGCACACACACACACGCACACACACACACACACGCACACACACACACACACGCACACACACACGCACACACATGCACACACACACACACACGCACACACATGCACGCGCACACACGCACACACACACGCGCGCGTGCACGCACGCACACACACACACACATGCATCCACAAACACAAAGCACTTAGAGACACGATATTCACACACCAAATGCCTCACATTACTTCACACTAAATTACAGACTAGTGACAACCATTAGAAAACAGTGAAACTCAGAGCAGTGTTCTACGTATGTACAGACGTCTGTCAGAGCAGTGTCGTACATACAGGCTTTTTCTACATTGTCTCAGAGTCTCAGGCCTGTGTGTCTGACACCAGTAAAATCCCACTGAGACCAGACCGGACCGTGGCTCTACACTCCAGAGAAACGAGCCTGGACTCAGAGGACGGAGTCTGTCGTCTCTGCGCGGTCACTGGGGTTTCAGGTTTTATGATATCGTAGGGCAGAGAGGAAGAGAAGGTTGCAGGAGAAGAGACCTGAGGTCATTACCGTGGAGAAGCCTGGATCATAAACAAGTGCTGCATCCGCAGAGAGGTCAGGCCATCCAGGATCCGGCGCACCCCTCCCAGCATAGCCTTCACCTGCTGGGCGCTCTGGGCCTGGATGACGGTGGGGGCCAACTGGAACTGGCTCATGGCCACAATGTCACCCTCTTCACTCATTTCACTGAGTCTCTGACACAGGAACAGCTCCAGCTATACACACACACACACCAGAGATATACACATTATTAATACAGTAATACACATTATACACGCATACACACACACACCACCAGTAATACACATTATACACACATACACACACACACACCAGAGATATCACAACACACACCACCAGTAATACACATTATACACACATACACACACACACACACACACACACACACCAGAGATATCACAACACACACCACCAGTAATACATATTATACACACATACACACACACACACACACACACCAGAGATATCACAACACACTCCACCAGTAATACACATTATACACACACACACACACACACCAGAGATATCACAACGCACACCACCAGTAATACACATTATACACACATACACACACACACACACACCAGATATCACAACACACACCACCAGTAATACACATTATACACACATACACACACACACACACACACACACACACACATTATACACACATACACACACACACACACCAGAGATATCACAACACACACCACCAGTAATACACATTATACACACATACACACACACACACACACACCAGAGATATCACAACACACACCACCAGTAATACACATTATACACACATACACACACACACACCAGAGATATCACAACACACACCACCAGTAATACACATTATACACACATACACACACACACACACCAGAGATATCACAACACACACCACCAGTGATACACATTATACACACACACCAGAGATATCACAACACACACCACCAGTAATACACATTATACACACATACACACACACACACCAGAGATATCACAACACACACCACCAGTAATACACATTATACACACATACAACCAGTAATACACATTATACACACAAATACACCACTAGTGATACACATTATACATACATACACACACACCACCAGTGATACACATTATACACAAACACACACACACACACACACACACACACACACACACAACCAGTAATACACATTATACACACAAATACACCACTAGTGATACACATTATACATACATATATACACACACACACACACCACCAGTGATACACATTATACACAGTATGGCTGTGCGATATATATCGTGTGACGATAGGAAAGCGTCTATCGTTACATATTATACTCTATTGTTTATTTCGTCATGTCGCGAATCACACTCTTTACGGTGATATTTTACAATGACGCTGTGCGTTCCTTCACGCTGCATGTGCAGGCAGGAAATTTGCATGAAGTCGACGCCGAATTCCGAACAGGAGAAAGACTCCGACCAGCCAAGACAAAACGAGGAGCTCGTACCTGAAAGAGGGGCTACCTCTGTCACATGGACGTGGTTTGGTACCTGAAAGAGGGGCTACCTCTGTCGCATGGACGTGATTTGGTACCTGAAAGAGGGGCTACCTCTGTCACATGGACGTGGTTTGGTACCTGAAAGAGGGGCTACCTCTGTCACATGGACGTGATTTGTGTTTGAAAAGTTCACAAATAACGAAATACTTAATCTTTTGGCACGTCAGCACCACATTGCGGCAGGCTGCTCTTCTGATATTTATCCTCTAAAATAACTCGTAGCCTAAAATTACGACTTTATTCTAATAATATTACGACTTTATTTTTGTTATATATATTATATATCTCAGAATTTTTTCCTCAATGTGGCCCTAATACTCCATCATACTTTTATTCGTTGAGTATATAATTCAGAATGTGATTAGAAATAGGCCTTTCCCTGTGGTCATTTTATATAAACTACTTATTCACTGAATTTGCAGGAAATGTGCTATATCGTGATACGTATCGTTATTGGGATATGAAATGACCTATTTCGGGAAATGAGATTTTGGTCATATCACACAGTCCTAATACACACACAAACACAAACATACAACATAAAAGAGAAATCACAGCCAGCGATACACACCTCACAAATGACACACAAACCACAGTGACACACTAACAGTATTGGTCAATGCGCAAACAGCGACACTACAACAACAACAACAACAACAACAACAACAACAACAACAACACAATTCAATGATATATTCTGTCTCCATGTAAAACATTCTTATTGAAGGAGCCCAGATGTCCTGGTGTGCCAGTGGTAAAGGCTGAGTGCATGTACCTCCATCAGCTCATCAATAAACTGACTGCGTGTCTGTGAATTCTCCAGCAGGGACAGGGCGTCGTCACCTCGCGCTACACCTTCTGGACCTAATACACACACACAAACACACACACACACACACACACACACACACACACACGCACACACGCACACACACAGTCTCTTACACAAGTGTATCCAACGCAGTGCAAAGCTGGCTTTAATTGGTGTGAAACTGATTAAAGTTCATTCACAATGATGTTTCTTTCCCAGGCACACTCACAGTCAGTGCCCACGTCCACAACTTCAATTTCCACGGGGGCGGAGTCACTGGCTCCCCAGTCAATGCCCCCGCCTTCCTACAGACAGTAAAGACAGATTCCTCATCTCATCTTCTCTCTCTGAACCCAAACTCTCAGACGGCAGTTTAAGAGTACAATACTGAACCGCACATGGAAATCTAAACATGGGAGTCTATGGTGCAGAACATCAGTAAACAGAGAAATCACACCAGCTTGAGGATGGTAAGTGTGTTTAATAAAGATGAAGCTTAAGTAGCATTAGCTATAATATAAACCTGCGTTTGAAATGGATACACTGCACTGAGACTCTACTTTAATGCAGAATGAATCTTAGACAAATCTTAACCACACCAGGGCAGACTGATGCTGTAAGCCAGTGGAAAAAGTTCTTAAGAGTGAAAGCCACTGATCAGGCCACATTAACTGGTTTCTGTACCTCTGCTCCCGATTCCACACTGATTCCCCAGTCCACACCATCCTCAACAGTAATCCCCAAATTCACCCCGTCTGCTCCGGAGTCACCTCCCAATTCTCCCCAGTCAATCTGCACAGAACCAGCACAACACACACGCACAAACACACAGACCCCCCCCCCCCCCCCCCACACACACACACACAGAGAAAAACACAAACACACGCATGTTTTTGATGTAAGGTTTGAAACCACGCCGTAGGCTCTGACAGGTGACGGAGTGACTGAGCGCAGCAGGGCTGACTCACCGTCCCTTCCGTGACTATATCCGCTGGAGCTTCCTCCATCACAGGTCTCTCTATAACAGAAGGGACCTCTCCGGTCCTCCACTCATACAATGTGGTATTCCCTCTTCTCTGGACGTAACTCAGCATGGGCAGGACTGGCTCACACCTGCCCACACACACGCACACACACACACACACACGCACACGACAACCATAACCGCATGCACACACGCGCGCACACACGCACACACGACAACCATAACCGCATACACACACGCGCGCACACACGCACACACACCAACCATAACCGCATACACACGCGTGTACACATAACAACCATAACCGCATACACACACGCGCACACACACACACACACACACCAACCATAACCGCATACACACACGCGCACACACACACACACACACACACAACAATAACCGCATACACACACGCATGCACGCACGCACATGTGCGTGCCCCCCCCCACCCCACACACACACACACACACACACACACACACACACACACAGAGTTTGCATTCAGTTACAAATCACAGGAAATCACAGGAAATAACAGAACTAACATATTCTGAACAGTTTCTCTTTGTTCTGTCTAACAAGCTACATGTATCACCACTGAAGAGGTAAAGATTCACTATGAGGACAGTTTGCCAGTCACAGTAGTGTCTGTTCACTCACCAGTCACAGACAAACTGTGTGAACGCTGTGTACAGCTGTATGGCCTCTTCCAGACCACTCGTCTGTTTCCCAGTCTCCTCCAGTACACTGGGCAAGTCCTTCACCAGTGCCTGCAGCTCCCGCCCCACGTTGTCCCCCTGCACAACAACCCGGGAGAGCCTGTTCAGCGTGTGTGTGTGTGTGTGTGTGTTTCTGTTCATTCCTTTAACTAGAATTTACCATAAAAACCTCTTCTGGAAAGTAATTAAAACTAATCCTTTTTCAGAACCACTGGAATAGCTGTGATCCAGACTATGGGACAAAGACACTCAGCTCATTCCTAGTGTATGTATTACTTACATTTAATTCACCTTTTAAAAGCTTGTCATTCTGATTTATAATCAGCAGTAAACAGCACAGTTAAACGTCCAGAGATACACACTGTTGGTTTTTTGTGTGTGTGTGCGCTGGACATGCCGGCTGCCTGTACTGCAGAGAGAGGCGCTCAGTGTGTCCTCACCGTGATGCCGTACTGTCTGCAGGCTGCGTAGAAGCGCTCTCTCATGTCGGCAGCTCCGCTCTGACACTCCAGCTCCCGCCGGCTCAGCTCCTGCTGCAGCTGCTGCACTTTAGCGAGCTGTCTCCTCAACGCCGGGCCCTCGTAGCGCACGTTCCGCGTCAACAGACTGGCCACCTCCGCTAACGACAGACAGACAGACAGACAGAGAGAGAGAGAGAGAGAGAGAGAGAGAGAGAGAGAGGAGGAGGAGTTCAATTCTGTTTCTGTGCACATACACACAGCCATACACTACACATCGCCCTGGTCTAAACACACTGACTGAGCAAGATGTAGAGATCATGGTCATCACTAACACATGCAGCCGCGAGGTTGAACTTACCTAAATATGTGTTCTCTTTCTCATAGAGGGACACAATCTCTTGCCAGTCCTGATGAAGCATCAAAAACAAAGACAAGCAGAACTATAAAAACTCACGATTATTTCGCTGTAATTATTTTGGGATTCTGTGATTATTTCGCTGTAATTATTTTGGGATTCTGTGATTATTTTATCAGACTGACGTTAATAAGAGTGTGTTCGTGCTCTTACCTTCATCCTTTGTGATGAATATCTGCCAAAAATATTCTTAGACGAGGCCTCCGTCCCTCGCAGTATCTCCACTATCCTCAGACAGTGGAAATAGTGGATGTCTGGAGGGGGGACAGATGGACACAGTCAGAACAGTCAGTCTCAGCCCCGTTAACGATAAAACACTGGAGCGTCTTTTTTAGAGCCCTGCTTTGGGTCACCGGGGAGTAGGGCAGAGAAGAACAGGGTGACACGTGGGGTAAAACTTCGTTAAGGTGTCTCGGGCAGAGGCCAGAGGCATTAGAACGTTCCGGGTGTTGAGTCTCAAAGCACTGAGGACCTCCCATCATTCTCATATTAATGTTAGTCATCTCATTATGTTTACAGCTCACGGCCATTCTCTGAGACCAAGTGTCAGTGGTGTGTGTAACTCACAGGACCCAGACAGAAGCTGACAGTGTGTGAGATGAGTGTGTGTAACTCACAGGACCCAGACAGAAGCTGTTTGATCTCCTCACTCTCGGGCATGTCCTGGATGGCGGCGTTAATCTTTTCTCTGATCACCATCACAGCATTCTGCCATTTCAGAGAACAGTGCCTCCTGTCCACCAGCCAGTCTGGACACAGTGACATCAGCCAATCAGACAGCACCGCAAAATTACATTCAACTCCATAAACCGACTCAGATAATGTAACAGGACGAGGCAAATGAATAGGTACTGAGTCGGGACGGCTTGATCGCGAGGCTGAGGTTGACATCAATGTAACAAACAGGGTCAGTCTGAATCTTTGTTTCTAGAACGCCTATGAAGAACTGAATCTAGATCACACACGGCAGAGGGGCTGTATATGAAAAAAATTGCAATAAGTTTAGCGGAAGGGAGGTCTTACCGAGGAGTTTACTGGTCTGGATGTCGATGGGGAGATCCTGCACATTCTGGTAAATGAGAAGGAAAAACGATTTACAGCTGTTAGCTCAACTGTACTAAAAATGAGAGTTTTTGGTTTAAAGTTTCACCATTGAGATCTTATCTGGACCTCAAAAAAGGGGAATCAATCAACAAAAACCACGGTGGACTGCGGACAAACTTTTATACCGTTACACACAGATGAGAGAAATGTTCAGATCAGGGATGACAGAAGCGTTAGCTAAGTGGCTGCAACGTTTATTCGTACATTTAATGCAGCACAGGGTAAACACTCTGTTTTGAATCGTTACTTACTTTCATGTTGTCTTCAAGACGTAAAACAGTTTCGTTTTTAAATTGTAATCCCTTGATTTAACCCAACAACATTTTCTCCACACTCTCCAAAAGATTTCTTGTGTGTATGGACACGTATTTACAGAAGGAGCCTATCAGAAAGTGGGATATTGCTTTGTCGCCCTTACAATACGTACAAAAGCCTATGACACTCTTAGAAATGTCATACCAAAATAAAAGTCATCTGTCCAACACAGCAATTGTAAAAGTCAATATACAAGATAAAAATTTCTGTATTGTAAAAAATCATTGTATATCAGTGGCTGCTGGTGAGCTAGAAACAGAAGAGGAACAAACCTCCCCTTCAAATCTATCACAACCTTTTCCCGTTAATCCGCGTTGATTAGCAATAAAACTAACGATTCACAGTTAAGGCCAATCGTGTAAACAGAGTAAATGATTGTCAGTGTCATTTTGTGATAGAGTTACTGTTTTTTGCAAACTAGTTGAGGCCTGAGTGCTAACGTTTATTGTGCATTGCACTCAACGCTGATGCATCATAAAAGCTCCTGTTTTTCTAACCTAAAAGTTTATTCTCAGAAATTGAGATAACTTTACTTACGTTGTTTAAATGTGAATTTCGTAACACAACAAAGCTATAGTGTAAAACACACTGAGGGATTAGTTTTCCAATACGTATTTAGATAATTGCCATCCTTGTAAAACAATTTCACGCCATAGCTTTCGCTATAGTACACAAGCTTCAGACAATCCATGGTGTTTCGCGAGCATTCAAACGACAGAATCTTGCAAATCAGACGAGCGCGTTTGACATTAATATTCCCTGACGTCGGGCAGAGAGCGAAAAATACAACTATGCACAAATTACAGAAACGTGTGGGTATAACAAATGCAACACAGTTCAGTAACGAGAAATAATACTATCACGAAATGACATTGGTAATCATTTAGCCTCCTCTCTTTACGCGATTGGTGTTAATTATTCTTCGCATCGTTCGTTTAATCGTTAATCAAGGCGGATTAACGGGAACAGGTTGAAACTACTGATAGATTTAAATGGGCGGGTTGCTCCTCTGTTTCCAGCTCACAAGCTGCCGCTGTTGTAGATGTATGGTCATGAGATCATAATGTATTCCAACTATACACCATTCCAAAGAAAAACTGGTGTAGACTCATCTGGACTCGATACAGCAGAAATACCAATGAATTTTCGGTTTCCAGTGAACGGGGTTTATGAAAACTCTGTAAAATAATTACTAACATGTAATGATATCAGAAGGATTAATTACTCTCTTATGAAAGACAGGAAAGTCTCCATGTAGTCTACGTAGTCTCACTGCAAAAAACCAAAACAATAAAAAAGTACATTTGATGGTTTTAGAGTGAAAATTTTACACAAATTAATTAATGAATTTAAGAAAAGGGGACGCACACTCATACAGAGAGAGAGAGAGAGAGGGAGAGAGAGAGAGCGAGAGTACCACCAACGTGCCAGTGTACTCTTCCACCTTTGTTAGTAGGAGTGGGATTCACACCAAACTGTGACTTAGCCGATGCCATACGTTTCACACTAAAATGAGATTCAGCCACAGCCAAATGTTTCACGCTGAAACGGGATTCAGCCGGTGCCATACGTTTCAAGTCACTGGTGAATAACTTCCTATCTTTCCCAGCAGAGGGCGCTGTTTTGGTGTAATAAACGCAGGCAGAGCAGCACCAAAGGGATGTGCTTTGATATGCTTGAAAACTGTTATAGTTCAGTATTACTGACCCCAACATTGAAAGCACCAACTAACAGATGTCCCTCTGTATAATTTCTGAGGAGGTTTTGGATAGTTGGTATTTAACACTTTTAAATTACACTGTCTCCTCCTGAGATAAATTTTAGGAGTTTGCTCTCTCTGCCTGGGGTTTGGTTTTGTAAACTGTTCTGTTGGCTGGTGTACAGCGTGCCTTATCTCATGTGTTAGTCTCTTTGGCTGGTTTACGACAGCTGGTATCTCAGTTCATTTCAGTGGAAATCTTGTGTTTCGCTCAATTTGGTTTCATTTCTGACAGTTACAAAACAGGGCTTAGGAAGTGAAATTTTTTCTTCTAGCCCATCTGTTCACAGACAGGATAAAAATATCTCATCTACTAAACATCTTAAAAAAAAAAGGGAATGGGGCAATTGTGGGCGGGAGACCGAGCGAAAAATCAGACGCAGGAAAAACGAACAAAAGTCACCAGATCATCCTGGAATTTTGGGAACATTTTTGCCCAACAATGGAGGTAAAGACCAAAAAACGTTATAACAGTCAAGAATTCAGCCACATTCTCTCTTGTCTGAGATGCATTAAAACACCTTCACTCTTCCTGTAATTACCAAAGATGGCTTAAGTCTAAAGAAATGATATACATGCAGCAGAGACCATGATAAAGCTTCTGATAAAAACCTTCTTGTCCAACCACCAGGTCATATGCTCCCTTTGGCTATGAAGAGTGACTTTTGCTTTTTATGATTTTGCTCTCTGCCTCAATCATTTTTTTCATAATCCTCAAAACAACCACAACAATGCAGAAATACTCAGCTGTTGACTTGAACCGATGTGTTTGACCAAGCTCAGAATTTCTTGGATATTGTTTGGAGCAGAGAAGGTTCTATAATTAGTGCAAGGTCATATTCTGCTGCCTGCTCAGTTCGCAAATCAGAATTTTAATCCTTAAGACGATTAGTCGTGGAGTTTTGTTCAGCACAATCGTTGTTACAGTTAAGAGGTGCCAGGAGCAAAAACTCCATTTCCATAGATTCAAATGCTATTCAAACCCAAACCACTGATCCAAGCCCTTCCTGTGTGATTTCTCCTTCCCACGCAAATGGCCACCTCACCACCCCCCAGATGACCCCAAAAGTCTGAGAGAGGATTCCCGGCAGGGCCAGGACACACGGGTGTGTAATAGCAACAGAGTCACAGAATCATCCCTCGGTGCACCTGGCTACTGCAGAATGCACTGTGTGTTCAGTACAGTTTAGCCAGCCAGTAGATTATCCCTGTCCGAAGTTTTGATCTGTAGGCATACCCAAATGCCTCTCTGTGTGGTAACAGGGCTGAATGCAATGGCTGTTACTGTCTTTGCCCACTGAATAGCAGTGATTCCAAACAGACAGCCTCTGTGTTCTGCAAAGCTGTGTTTGTACGGTAGGGTTTTTATCCGATCTGATATGTTGTCCTGCTCTCAGACCCTTGACTTTGTGTGGCTGACAAAAGCCATGAGTGACTTACAAAGAGAGCCTAGAGTGGAGAAGGAAATTCAGAGAAAGACATTGTTCTTGTCTTTGTGTGTGTGATTCCGCTGTACACGAGATCACAATGCTGGGGGGAAGAAAACCACAACCTCCTCACCTGTTACAGAGAGGACATGTCTGCATCACAGGATTTCACGGCTCATTAACAGAATGCAGGGCCAGGGTCTTAGCCCGAGGGAGAGTTTGCAGCATTCAGAACTTCTCAGAGACATTGAGGATTTGTAGTTTCTCTTTAGTTTGCTTTGATTTGAGGTGGAGAGTACTGTTACTTTCACTGACTCATTGACTACACGAACGCTAAGTCAATATTACACTCCCACTAGGTTTGGACTGTCTGACAAAAAAGCCCCCCCCCCCCCCCCCCCCCTCCAAAGTCATGTGACTTTTACATTTACTCAAGTTGCACAGCAGTTGCACCTAATGTTCAACCTGCATCCAAGCACAGAGCTTCTGTGAGGCTATATAGGCTAAGAGAGGGAGGGAGAGAGAAGAGAGAGAGCGAGAGAGAGAGAAGAGAAGAGAAGAGAAGAGAAGAGAAGAGAAGAGAAGAGAAGAGAAGAGAGAGAGAGAGAGAGAGAGAAGAGCGAGAGAGAGAGAGAGAGAAGAGAAGAGAAGAGAAGAGAAGAGAAGAGAAGAGAAGAGAAGAGAAGGTGCCTGTTGGATTGTGCCTGAGACTGAGAGAAGTGCAGCGTCAGTAGCAGAGCCTTGTGACGTGAAAGGAGGGACGAGAGAGAAAAAAGGGATAACTGTGAAGATCAGAGGCATTGATGAGAGTGGATGATCAGTGTTGCAGGGCTGACACAGAAGATTGGCGTCGGTTCATCTGAAGTCTGAATTCCTCCACCTGCCCAGGTTAACCCAACTCTCCTTCACCAAGGCTCCTCTACCCACACACGATAACCCCTCATTAAGGTGAGCGCCAATCCCCTGTCTGACACAACTCTCTATGTATTTTTCATGTCTTTATTCACAGCTGTTTCTCTGGAGATGAAGCACTTTTCTGTGATTAATGCATGTGACATTTTTAAACTTAAATATTTTACATTTACTGCCTACATTCTGTCATTTTCAATACTCTTCATAGACTATCAGACATAATTAAAGTAAGTAAAAACCCCCCCAAACAAACCAAGATTTCTTGTCCAAACACTAGATAACACTGGTTTGAATACATTTTTAAGGTTAAGATAGTTTGTGTTTCTGTAATTGTATGGACACACACTAAAGATCACTATCATTGGTGTTTTAATCTCTCATCTGAGTGGTCAAATCAGCTGCTTTTAGTGGCATGTCTTCTCCAATTCAGCATCTCCTCACTAAGCTGGTCTTTAGTTCTGTGGTATGTTTGTACTGGTCTGTAGTTCTGTGGTATGTTTGTACTGGTCTGTAGTTCTGTGGTATGTTTGTACTGGTCTGTAGTTCTGTGGTATGTTTGTACTGGTCTTTAGTTCTGTGGTATGTTTGTACTGGTCTGTAGTTCTGTGGTATGTTTGTACTGGTCTGTAGTTCTGTGGTATGTTTGTACTGGGCTTAGCTCTGGGTGATGCACAGACTGTGTGGCT